>NW_027362773.1:102776795-103019295 GCF_046119375.1 Phyllobates terribilis | reverse complement strand
TGTCTGGGGGGGGGGGGGGGCCCGCGCCTTCTAAACTGCCCGGGGCCCTTGCTACTCTTAATCCACCCCTGCCCTGAATAAAAAATGAATATACTGTTCCCCCCAAAATATATAGTATATATTGACCCCTGAATATGTAACATACCATGCCATCTAAATATACAGTTAATGTACTGTGGCCCATGAATATACAGATATAGAATGCCCCCCTGGATATATAATATTCTGTGATCCCTGAATATATAGTATAAAATTAATATAATGTACATCATGACATGTATAATTGTGCCCCCTGAATATTAAAGAAATATATATACTGTATATACTATGCCTCCTAAATATATATAAAAAATATATATATACTGTGCCCCTTGAAAATGAAAAATATACTGTGACCCTTAAATATTAAAAGTAATAAACTATGCACATTTTAATAAAAAAAAAAAAAAATTGTGCCCCCATGACTGCTAAAAAATCATTGTACAGGCTGTAATATATATATAGTGTCTCTGACAAGCTGGGCCGGAAATATAAAAAAAAAAATAAAAAAAAACATTCACCTAAAGGGAGACCCTCCCGCTCAGCCCAATACACTGGTAGCAATTACATCATGTTACAGAATGTAACGTAAGAGACCGCTCATGGCTTCCTGACGCACGGTTCAGTTGCCTCCATGCATTAAAGACACTGAGATAGTTGACCATATCAGCTGCGTTGCAGGAAGCCGTGAGCGCTTTCCTGCCAGCTCTTATTTTTTTCCTTCCAGCCACCATTTTTTCCCAGGATGTCACAGCATCTCCGGAAGGGAATCGCTGTGATCTTGGTTATGAAAATGCGTTTCGTGTAGTTGTGTTCTGCAACACGGGTTCTTGGAAAACCTCCACGAATAAATGGCCATTAATACAGCAAAGCAGGAAGGAGGCGCTTGTCTATGACCTCGGCCTTGGGTCTCTAAGGACGCGGCTGCAGCAATGATCATTTCTCCTTCATGCACTTTATGGTCTCCTCTCATTAATACCTTATTTCGGACAATTATTGTGACTGGATATTTCAGACAATATTGGTCTTCACTGCAACAAATTTGTGTACATATTTCTTTTTTACTTGTACTTATTAAGGATGAACGGCGCCCAAGAGGCATAATTATCTGTAAGAGCAAATTTTCCACAGACATCAGTAAGGCTGGCTGCAATTTTCTGTTTTATTCGTGCAAAATATGACTGCGGAGAACATCTCTTTCCATAAGGCGAAACTATTATGTTGTATAAAAACAGAAAATAGTAGATGTTATATAAAGTGAATGAATCGGATAATCTGATAGGTGAGAAGAATAAGATCGGTGTTGACCTCTTAGTTATCTCATTTATCAAAACTATCAACTGTAGCCATAGCAACCAGAGCACAGCAGATCACCTTTGGTTCATAGCAACCAATCAGAGTGCAGCAGATCAACTGTGGTTTATAGCAACCAGTCAGAGCACAGCAGATCAACTGTGGTTTATAGCAACCAATCAGAGCACAGCAGACCAACTGTGGTTTATAGCAACCAATCAGAGCACAGCAGATCAACTGTGGTTTATAGCAACCAATCAGAGCACAGCAGATCACCTTTGGTTCATAGCAACCAATCAGAGCACAGCAGACCAACTGTGGTTTATAGCAACCAATCAGAGCACAGCAGATCAACTGTGGTTTATAGCAACCAATCAGAGCACAGCAGAAGGCCTGTGGTTCATAGCAACCAGAGTACAACAAACCAACTGTAGCCCATAGTAACCAGTGCACAGCAGATCAACTGTGGTTCATAGCAACCAATTAGAGCACAACAGGCCAACTGTAGTCCATAGCAACCAGAGCGCAGCGGACCAACTGTGGTTCATAGCAATCATAGCAATAATAGTACAACAAACTGACTGTAGTCCATAGTAACCAGAGCACAACAGACCGACTACGGTCCATAGCAACCAGAAAACCGCAGATGAGTTTAGGTTCATAGCAACCAAAACACAGCAGACTGTAGTCCATAACAACTAGAGAACAATCAATCAACTGTGGTTCCTAGCAACCTATTATAGCACAGCAGACCAACTGTGGTTCATAGCAACCAATCAAAGCATAGCAGACCAACTGTGGTTCATATCGACTAGAGCACAACAGACCAACTGTGGTCCATAGCAACCAGAGAACAGTAAATGAGCAGTGGTTCATAGCAACCAGACAACAGTAAATGAGCTGTGGTTCATAGCAACCAGAGCACAGCAGACAGACTGTAGTCCATAACAACTAAGAACAGTGGATCAACTGTGGTTCCTAGCAACCAATCACAGCACAGCAGACAGGCTCTAGTCCATAGCAACCAGAGAACAGCAAAACAACTGTGGTTCATAGAAACCAATCAGAACACAGCAGACTGACTAGGGTTCATAGCAACCAGAGACCAGAAGATCCACTGTGGAATCCATGGCAAGCAGAGAACACAGACAGTGGTGTCCATAACAAGTAGAGCACAGGAGCCAATTGTGGTTCATAGCAAGCAATCAGAGCACAGCAGACTGACTGTAGTGCATAGCAACCAATCAGTGAACAACAAACTAACTGTCGTCCATAGCAACTAATCAAAGCATACCAGACAGACTATGGTTCATAGCAATCACAGTCAATCAGAGCACAGGACACCAACTGTAGTCCATAGCAGCCAATCAGAGCACAAGAGGCCAGCTGTGGTCATTAGCAGTCTATAAGAGCCCTACTTTAATTTATTGATTTGCCCTATAGAACACTGCAGATCAATGGTACATTATTACATTTGCCGTTTCCATGAATGGTTTTTAGCGCATTGGTTTACTTCCGGTGGGGAAATACACTTTGAAAAAAATAGGGCTTGTTGCAGTTTTATGCTATCACATTATACTCTGTATTTGCCTAAGCTTCAACTGTGTTGTGGGAAAAGTATTTTTTAAAAGAAAACTAAATGTAGAAAGTCCAAAAAAGTTTGCAACTTTTTTTAATTTTTACTCCAGCAATGCAACATTTCTAAAAAGTGCATGGGGCTTAGAGGCAGGGGGCAGTGCCATGACGGATTGATTATAATTTACCCCAAAATGTGGTGTAAATTTTTAGCAGAAATCTACTCTTGCTCATAGCTGGCGCATCCACAGCATATGGTCACTCAACATAAGGTTACGTTAAGCTGAAGCGGCATTTGGGACCTAATCTTAGAATACAAGTCAGTAAATTCTCCGAAAGTACATCTCTTATGTGCTTAAAGTATTGTATTGGCCAAATGTATGCACTAAGGATTCCTTTTGTTATATGCTCGGTCAACAAAGGTGTATTGTTGCCTTTCAACTTATCTCTCTGCGAATTAGCTTTCTCCTGGAAATAAAAAAAATTCACTAGTGCCCCCTAGTGGAGGTAACTACCCCGTGAATCACTCTCCAAAGCTTAGAACATGATCAGAGATATTAGCCAAACCAGACACTTATCTGCTACTGCCTGCTGTTTGGGAGTACGTGCCCCTCATCAGTGCAGATCAGCTGTTCTTTCCTTTCAGGAGAGAGTTAATATGAATGTTTTTCCAATGGAGCCATCAGGACTCCATACTCCATACACTTGAGAGTGTTGTGATCTTATCCTAACATCATGTACTTATTCCTGCTCAACAGAATCGAAACAAAGAAGCAAATGAGATATCTGGTGCAACAAATAAAGTCAGTCAATTAACTGTGTTTTTGCTCCGTGATAGGAAACAGCAGCATGATAAATGAGTAATAAGAACCCGTTTCCTATTTGTTTCCTTCAGAATTCGGATGACCTACTTGTAGCCTCAGCTGAGTGTCCCAGTGATGATGAAGATTTGGAAGAATGCGAGCCCAGCACTGGTAAGACTTAATCTAGTAACCAACAGAAATTACATAGAGGGAATTACCTAGAAACAGACAAAATGTGAAAGTAGGGCAAAGCAGCAAATAGATCAATTTAATAAGGATATCAGGAGGGGTTTTTTAAATTTACAGAAAACACAAAGGCAGCTAGCTAATTGAAGAGGAATTCAGGGAGCCTTTGTGATAGGTATACCACTTAAAATATGCTACTTGATTTAGACATATGTACTTGCTTAAAATGAGCGCATAATTAGTGTTAAAACTAAGCAAAGCACCTTGTAGGGGAGTGTGCCCTAAGAAAAAAACTTTTTGCTGTTTAATTTCAAAAAATCGTCCTTTATTACAATAATGTTAATTTTTGGCAATGTGCACCCTGGGCATGGCCAAGCTGTTTACTGCACATTCCCACCTCTCTTTCAGGTATCTTTGCCTTCCACTTCACTTCTTCACAAGAGCTAGCATGGTCTTAACTGAAATCTTGCGCATGCGCTGTTTTGGTGCAGCTTCTCACCTACACTGTGTTCCAAATTATTATGCAAATAATATTTTCTCAGATTTTCCCAAATTACCTATATGAATTGCAGTCATTGTAATTTTCCAGTCAAATAACTATTAGAGTACAACTGAAAGGTTTTTGTACAAACTGCCTATGATAACAGTATATTTTTAAAAAAATAAAAAACTCAAACTGCACTCAAAATGCATGTTCCAAATTATTATGCACAGCAGAGTTTTCAACCTTTTCATTTTAATAAAGAACAAAAAAATGGTCATTTTTGAAATTATAAGCATTAGCAGGTTATTACAAACTGAAATCAAACAGTTTTCAACTCAAAACTTTATTCTAGGTGATGTTACATTTGCACATAGGACCGCTTGTTCGAAAGGAGCTTCTGAACTCTCTCGTCCTTTGAATTTGTCAGGTTTTGGATGGTTTCTGCTTCAATTGTTTTGCATGAGTACAGAATACCCTCCCAGAGCAGTTGCTTACATGTGAACTGCCTCCCGCCATCATAGACACTCCTTTTGATGATGCCCCAGAGGTTCTCAATGGGGTTGAGGTCAGGGGGGCATGGGTGCCACACCATAAGTTTGTCCCCTTTTATGCCCATAGCAGCCAGAGATGCAGATGTGTTATGTGCAGCATGAGAAGGGGCATTGATGGCGGGAGGCAGTTCACATCTAAGCAACAGCTCTGGGAGGGTATTCTGTCCTCATGCAAAACAATTAAAGCAGAAACCATCCAAAACCTAACAAATTCAATGGACTAGAGAGTTCAGAAGCTCCTTTCGAACAAGGGGTCCTATGTGCAAATGTTACATCACCTAGAATAAAGTTTTGAGTTGAAAACTGTTTGATTTCAGTTTGTAATAACCTGCTAATGCTTATAATTTCAAAAATGACCATTTTTTTGTTCTTTATTAAAATGAAAAGGTTGAAAACTCTGCTGTGCATAATAATTTGGAACATGCATTTTGAGTGCAGTTTGAGTTTTTTATGTTTTAAAAAATATACTGTTATCATAGGCAGTTTGTACAAAAACCTTTCAATTGTACTCTAATAGTTATTTGACTGGAAAATTACGATGACTGCAATTCATATTGGTAATTTGGGAAAATCTGAGAAAATATTATTTGCATAATAATTTGGAACACAGTGTATATGTCTTCTAGCTATCTATGTACCCCTCATCACTGGTTGGCAGAGCCTGCCTCAGAGTAACCCGCTTATGCCGCCTTTGAAATTTTGTGCAAGCACAAAACGACCTTTATCCTGAAGTCGATCAGCTTTACATTCTGTACATGCGCTGGGATGCTGACAGTCGGGCTCATGCAGACAGCCGCATTTTTGGTCCGACAAAACATCGGATCACACTCTAACCAATTTTATTCTATGGGGCAGTGCACATGTCGGATCGAGACTGTCCGAAAAAAATCACAGCATGCCCGATTTGCATCCGTAAATCGGATGGCACTCGTCCATGCAAGTCAATGGGTCCGTCAAAAAAAAAATAAATCGGACATCCAAGTGCAGTCCAAGTTTTACGGATTGACCGAATGGAGAAGGTGGAGAAATTGTTTTCCTCATCTTCTCCACATCCGAGAAAATCCGATCACACTAGGATCACACTCTGATCAATCTGATTAGCATAATCAGACCAATTATCTCAGATGAAAGAAAATTCTATCGAGTGACCCTAGACTTCACGAGATTTCAGTAAAGACTGTTCTGACTCCAGCGTCTACAGGGGGAAAAATATCTGGAAGACATGTAGGTGGGAAGGTGCACCAAACTGCTCTGCCACACCCAGAGTGCTCAGAGCCTCTAATATGCATATTTGAATAAAGAATGATTTCTTGAAAACAAACCATTGGATTTCTAACATAAAAGTACAATTGTTCTTAAGGCAAAGTTCCTACAAGGTGATGTGCTTAGTTTGAACACCGATAATCCGCTGACAGACATCCTTGTAAGGCTTAAGGAGGTAAATGGTCTTGTGAACACAAATTCAAAATTGAGAGTACATTGTTTCATGTGATAGTTGTTATAGTGTAATTAGCATAATAACATTTAATATATGTAGAATATGTTAAAATAATTAGGTGATTTTTTTTAATTGCATGTATTTTACAGTAAAAATAAGTTTTGCAATTGGGTTTAATTAAAAGTTTTGCACCATTTGGCTTTTACAACCTCTTTGTTTCCTCAGTTGATTTATGACCATATCAAAGTTCAGGTCAACTTTGATGTGGTCTGTGATCAAAAATCAGCAGAGAGGAGCTTAGAAAAAGACAGATATAAGATTTACAAATGCTCCATCAGCACAAGCTCACAAATGGATGCTTAGGTAACTCATTCTGAAGCCGGCAATGTGCAGGGGAAGAAAAGTACCTGTAGAAGCTAAAAGGTGCTACATTTCTAGAAGTAAACATGTCACGTGATTCATTCTACCCAAATTGCAAGAGGTGATTGACAGTTTTTTTCCAAAGCGAGAGACCTGTCAATTACCTAGAGCGGCGCTGGGAAGAGGCGGCCAAGGGTGTAGTCGGACTAGGATCTACAAAGCATTTTAGAGAAATATATACTTGGCTGCAATTGTGCAGCCAGGCTATAATTTATACTGTCCGTGGTTTAGGTAACATGAATCTAATGACAGGTTCCCTTTAATTAAACAAAACCGCAAAAACTATCTTTAGCCCAAAACACATTAATTTAAATTTAAAAAACGTCTCCATAGATACCTATATAGAATAAAAATGGTGCTAAAATTCCTAGGTGAAATGACAATTATCAAAAACACTTGAGATGATAGTTTCTTATCCCTATCCTTAGCAAGTTTTCAGTAGCAATGTACTTTCCAACAAAAGGAGACCCGTTTCCAAGCTCTTCCCATCTAATCCTTGATACAGAATTTTAGGGTCATGTCCATCACCTACAGGTACTGCCTAAATATGAGGAGTAGTGTTCATGGGAAATCTTCACCGGTGTAGTACCATAGTGGCAGTTTTGTAGGCTAGTGGACGGCAACCTGCCCAATACTTACTCTAGGTTATAACTGCAAAAAGTGACATTATCACAGAGAAGAATTAGAGTAATTTATGTAGCGAATATCCCTAATTTGACATGTTGAAAGGCACTTCATTAAAACTATACTATGATTGCCACTTAAGAGAACTGCAGCATGGTTTATGATACCATGTAAGAGTCCTCACATTTTGATGAAGGCAGATGAGTGAGAATACAAGGCAATATCAGAGGGTTGATACTATATATTCACATAAAAAAAGAAAATAAGATGATGCAGATTTCCTTTAAGAGCAGCAAACAAGTTTAATTGTAACAGCAGACAGAAATCACAGATGCACTTGGCAAATCTTGAAAAAGCCTTTAAAAAGTTCAAAGTGTCTTTTTTTTTTTCAATTGTGTAGATCAGAGATGTCAAACTCAAAAACACAGAGGGCAAAAATGAAAAACTTGGACAAAGTCGCAGGCCAACCAGTATAATGGGCCCCTAGTCTTCCATACAAAATAATGGTCCCCACATAGTCCTCCATACAGAATAATGGGCTCCACATAGTCTTACATACAGAATAATGGTCCCACATAGTCCTCCATACAGAATAATTGTCCCACATAGTGCTCCATACAGAATAATAGGCCTCACATAGTGTTCCATACAGAATAATAAGCCTCACATAGTCCTCCATACAGTATAATGGGCCCCACGTAGTCCTCCATACAGAATAATGGGCCCCACATAGTCCTCCATACAGAAGAATGGGTCCCACATAGTCCTCCTTACAGAATAATGGGCCCCACATAGTCCTCCATATAGAATAATGGGCCCCACATAGTCCTCCATACAGAATAATAGGCCTCACATAGTCCTCCATACAGAATAATGGCCCCACATAGGGGAGGCGGTTCTGGTGTCACAGGCCAAATATAACCACCTTGTGGGCCGATTTGGCCCATGAGCCAGAGTTTGACATGTATGATGCAGATTATACAGTCGTGAGAAAAACGAAGTACACCTGTTTTACATTCTATGGTTTTATGTATCAAGGCATAATAAAAAAAAGACTCGAACAACAGCATATGAAAAATTACACCTATCTATTATTCAAATCTAGGCCAAAATGTAGAGGCAGTGAGTAAAAAATGAAGTACTCATTTAGGAATACAGGGGCTACATAGCAGCCTGGTTCCGTTAATAAAATGCCATTGATTAACTGTTTATCAGAAAGTGTGACCACCTCTATAATAGCAGTAGTTCGGGAAGATTGTTGGGCTGGAGCATTCAGATATGTTTTAAAACAATGCCAAGAAGGAAAAGACATTAGCAATGATCTTAGCGGAACCATGGTTTCTTCTGCCCATCAATCTAGGAAGGGTCATAAGACCATTTCCAAACAATTTGGAGTCCATCCTTGTACATTGAGATTATTTACAAGTGGAAAATGTTCAAGACAGTTTACTATCTATCCAGGAGTGGACATTGCAGCAGATTCACACCGAGGTCAGAACGTGCAATGCTCAGAGAAATTGAAAAAACCTAAGAGCTACAGCTCAGACTCTAAAGACTTCAATCTTCAAGTTCATGAGTCCAATTTGACAATGACTGAATAAGTATGGCTTGCAGTAAGGGTTGGCAGGAGAAAGCCCTTTCTTTCTAAAAAATAACATGACTACATGGCTAATGTTTGTAAACTTGCATCTGAACAAAGACTTTTGGAAAAATGTCCTTTGGACAAATGAGACCAAAGTGAAGTGTTTGGCCATAATAATGTCTTGTGAAATATTTTGATAAGAAACAACCGAAGCATATCAGCAGAAACACCTCACACCAACTGACAAGAACTGTGGTGAAGGAGTGACAATTTGGCTTTTTTTGCAGCCATAGGACCTGGGCACATTGCAGTCAATGAACTTTTCTGTATACTAAAGTATTCAAGAGTCAAATGTGAGGCCATCTTGTCACGCTAGGTAAGGGAAGGACCAAGTGTATGACGATGGGAAAAGGGGGGAAGCCCAACAACCAGGGAAAGGGAGAGTGGAGACCCCTAGGCAGATCTTACAACACCTTGACTCCCCTACCGTCCCTGAATAGGTTCCACACCTATCGCCAAGCAGGATACCTAATCCCTAACTGACCTTACAGCTAGGGCCTATGTAGGGAGGGGAAGGGGTGAGCACTAGTCAGCTCCCACTGCAACTAAAGACAAACAAGGAAAACAGACAAGGGGATACACTTAGCTTTGAGAAGACACCAGAGAGAAGATGACAACAATCCACCAAGAAACTCCAAGAAGAAACTAGCTGACTGCTAGCACTCCAGGCCTGAGCAGAGGAAGATAGTTCTGTCACTGGCAACTCTCAGGAGACACTGAAGGTATTTAACTATCAAGAAAGGGTGTGTCAATTAACAGCAGAAGGTGGAGATCACTGCTGGGTCCTAGCGAGAGAAGGATACCAAAAGGCTACAGAGATGAAAGGATCAAAAAGGTGTCTGCAAAGCCAAATGCAGCAACCTTCTACAGCCGGACCCAGAACGACTGTCTATCAAACCTGATACACCCATGGCACATCTATCCAAAAGCTAAAGATTGGCCAAAACAGGACAATGATCTTGAATATACCAGCAAAATATACATCATAATGACTGAAAAAGAAAAGAGTGAAGGTGTCGCAATGTCCAGTTAAAGTCCAGACCTCAACCCAATTGAAATGCAATGATAGGACCTTAAATGAATGCCCACAAACAAACCATAAATGAATGCCTACAATCCTCAATAAACCTTTAAATGTTTTTTCTTTAAATTTAACTGAGTACCTTCTTCAATTGGTGTTGATTCACTGATTCTGGAACATATTTACTTTTTGTTCTTTCCTCCATTCCAAAGTTATGTCCCTTGGTAATGTTGATGCAAATTTTCCCTTTGACCAACTGGGTTTATACCACAGAATTTCTTTGTGGGCATGGATGTGCTTTGATTGGCCAGCATCACAGGAGAAAAGTTCTGTGGTATACGCTCTGTTGGTTGAAGGGAAAATTTGCTTATTTATTTCCGGGGGGAATAACTTTGGATCGGAGGAGAACAGAATAAAAAGAAAAACTGTTCAAGAATCAGGGGATCAATGCAAATTAAAGGGGGTACCCTGTTTAAATTAAAAAAAAAAATACAGCAAAAGGTCCGCTTTAATCAATGTTTTAAAGAAGAGTGGGCTAAAATTTCTCAAGAATGATGTGAGTGGCTGATCAAGTCATATAGAAAATAATTACTTCAAGATATTGCTGCGAAAGTTGTTTTTTTACAACCTATTGATTCATGGCCATGGGGTGTACTTAACTTTTCAAACAATGCTTCTGCGTGTTGGCTTAATTTTTGTTAAATAAATAATGACAAGGTGTAAATTTTTTATTATGTCTTGATATGGAAAACCATAAAATTCATAGAGGGTTACTTGTTTTTCTTTCATGACTGTAGATGTCCCATATTTCAGTACAAAAGAATCAACAATGTAGCACTAGATACAACTGTATAATGTATCACTGAATATTCAATAGTAACCTCATAATAGTATATGTAATGTAGCAGCACATAGCAATATCAAAAATAGTTCATACCAGCCATGTCAGTGCCCTATAGACAACAGTGTATCGACAGCACTGTTTTGGAGGTTTTGCCACTCATTAGTACAGAGCATGGTACTGGTTGGGTGAATGAGATAGCTTTGATGCAGCTCAGAGAGACACTGTATCTGATTAAAGAGATCCTTTCACTGGATTTATATTTAAATTCAGTACCTCCTCCAATTGGCGATGATCAACAGATTCTGGAACCGTTTTTCTTATATTTTCTGTGCCCTGCCATTCCAAAGTTATGTCCCCTAGTAGTGTACAGCTCCCAATATGTGAATTGTCCATTCAACAATCTGGCCTTTTCCCCAGAACTTATGTGGGCATTTGCTTTTTTGTCTCTATGACATTGACCAATCAGAACACGGCAAAAAGCAATTGCTCACCAAGATTACGCTCATGTGACCATGCTGGGAACTCCACAGTTGACGTATCCTTTCCCGCTATTAGAGCGTTGGAGCACAAGAGAGCAGCAGTGCTGAAGAGTCAGAGTGCTGAATCGGACTGTATTATAAGCGATGAAGTGTGTTGCTTTTCTACTGTGCTCCAGCTTTTTTGTGCTCTAGAGCTCCAGTAGCAGTCAGGGATACAGCAACTGTGGAGTGAGAACATGCTGAACCAGGCAGTAGCTGTGACCTTCTTTGTTGGCACATTTGCTTCTTCCTCTCTAGGACAGTCATATTTTGATTGGCCAGCGTCATAGAGGAGAAAAAGAAAACGCCCACAAAAAGTTCTGTGCTTGATGCCCAGTTAGTTTAAGGGAAAATTAGCATATTGGCCACTTTATTATTACTAGGGGGAATACATTTCACATAAACTACGGACCTGACTGCTGGATCAGGTCCTGGGAATCGATTTACCCCATCTCTAATAATGACCTTTGCCCTGATGAGAGCATGCTCATAAAAATTCTTGAAAACTAGAAGCCACTGTAAAAATTGCAATCTTTTTTTTCCAATAAAGTGATAAGAAAAATCCAAAATAATTTAAACCATACATTTAGCATACACACTTGATTTAAACAATGTCATTTTCTAATGACACATTCCCTTTAAACTGAAGCCTTAAATGTATTTTTACGTTTTCATCTTTCACCACCAGCAATTGATTCTAGGAGAGCTTTTTGCAACCAATAATTTAGGAGTAAAAAGGATTTGTGTTCAGTTAGTAGTTATATATTTGAAGTATTACGTGTAGTTATAAAAACAGTATATTACATTTTCCCTATGGAAGTAGTTTATATATAAAACACTTTATATATAATTACAATATGGCATGACCAACCATGGATGCATTTCGTACAATGGATTCTTAGTAAGTGACCCCTGTGGCTTTAATACCTGCAGTTCCAAGCCTTGGCTTATGTATTTGAAGTGAAATCAGCCCAACCATTCTAAAAACATACTTATTTCTGCAGATTTATCAGAGTACGGTGGCTTTATTTCAAGTTTAAAGTTCTAAAGTTTAAAGTTTTGTATTTGGAAAAGTTACTAAGGGAAAAGTTTTTTAAAAAACTTTAGCTTAGCTACAAAGGGTTTGGTGTTTTTAATGGTTGAGAGATAGAGGGTGGTAAGTTAAATATGAGTTTAAAGAAATAACCAGAGCCAAATACTTTAGAACATTATTGAAGTTTAATGAAATGTTCTACAATTGTTATACAAAGCAAGATGTTTTTTTTTGTATTAAAGGCCCGCTTTATTTAATGGGGTGTTTCTGTCTCCCTTACCCCCTTTTCAATAGTTTCCTTTTATTTCTTTTTTTTTTTTCCTTTGCTTTAATTTTTTCTTTTCCTTTTTGTAACATAATCTCTATATAATTTGATTGTTCATGGTCATAACAATTTTTTTTTAAAAAGTCTTTCACGGGTCAGCATATCTTATAGAGGTACACTCACTAAGCTATGCTAGGCCTAAATCATTTTAAATGATTATTTAAAAAAAAAAAAAAAAATCATATTTTAGACATGATGTTTGGGTAACATAAGTGAAAAATTTAAACTATAAAGTGACCGTGAAACAGTAAAGTAAATTAAACAAGAAAAGTGTTTTTTTTTACCCAGAGGTTTCACAGTTTCTTTTGTAATTTTTTTTTTGTCTTCATGCTAAAATCACATGTGGCCAATTGTTTGATGTAAGTTGTCTAAATATTCTGAATCAATTTTATTTGATGAGCACAGAGCAGCTGAAATAAACAGTATTTTTTGTAGATAATTGGGAATAACTGTTAAACTTTAAACGGTGGGAGGTATATTAGGAAAGAAAGTTGTGTTCTATTTAGAATTAAAAGATAGGGATTTTATGGCAGAATTATGTAGAATATTACTGTAGAAGAATATATATACGGGCACAAAAATTAGGAAAAATATCTGAAAAATATATATATATATATATATATATATATATATATTGGAAAAAAATAGAAAGTTATGGAAAGAAAAGTAGGCATTAAAAAATATAATAAAGTTATAAAATAAAAAAAAAGTCTTAAATAACAGAAACATAAGAAGAGGATGAAATTGTGTGGGATTTTTCACAGTTTTACATAATTTAGGAAAAATAAATTGATGGAGAATTTCAAATTTTTAAACGATAAAAATTAATATAATAAAATAGTTTTTAAGCTTTTTCGCATATTGATATAAGATACTGGGTTGGTTGAGTCATAAGGCTATGTATTTCTCCAGTTATAGAAGGAGACCATTATGGCTGTAAAGATATATTTATATAGATATGTGTATATTTTTAGGATAAAAAAAAAAAGTTTAAAGCTGAGTTAGGTAAAAATGGCACAGGAAATAGAAGAAAATTATGATCTAGTATAAGGGATTATAACTTATAAAGAGGGCAGATAAGGAACTGAGCTTTTAAATAGTTACTATTCATTCTTTTATTAGCTATATTCAACATAGTTCAAGATGTTTAATAGATAGTGAACGTTGTATGGTAGAGCAGTTCTGGGTTATTCTAGCGTCATCTAGTAGTTTTAGATATATAAGGGCGTTGAGTTAGCAGATAGCATTGTGTTGACTGTATGTTTATATTCTGAGGTTTTTACTCACACAATATTCTTTGCTGTTTTCTCTGTTTTTTTGTCTTGTTTACAGGAGGGGAGTTAATATTACCCATAATAACCGAAGATTCCTTAGATACCCCTCCCATTGCTACCCGGTCCCCCTTTGTACCTCCTCCCCCCACCTACCGAACTGTCCTCACACTGGACACCACCAAAGATTCCTTGAGTGTTCCTTCCAACTTGAGACCACCATGCCCTTCTGAGCAAGAGGATAGTGATTGCGAGGAGGGGATAGAGGTCTCTGGTTATGCCTCAGGGGAGGTATTTGAATCAAGTTTCCCTCCTACTGATGATGAGGACTTTTATACCAGTTTTCCATTGGTAACTGATAGAACCTTGCTATCCAGACCAGATAGTGCAGCACGGAGACCTCCAGGTTCTCGGCCAAATGCAAGGGCAGGAGGTTCAACCTCCTCTCCTTATGACCTTCTCACCTCCACCACATCCCCAGACCTTGTCCGGAACATCCCTGCCGGCAAAATGAATAACAGGGAGCCCCTAAAACCTAATATAGACCAATATCCCCATATCCCTACCTCTTTCCAGCTGGACAAGCTGAACAAACAGAGGTTTCCACCTATAACTTCTTCCCCTAATTTCCATAATTTCCCTACAGCAAATCCTACAGGCTCAGGGGAGAAAGGGGCCCCCGGAGCAGTGGAAGTTATCAGGGAGTCCAGCAGCACAACAGGAATGGTTGTGGGAATCGTGGCTGCCGCTGCTCTTTGCATCCTCATTCTCCTCTACGCCATGTACAAGTACAGGAACAGGGATGAAGGGTCCTACCAGGTGGACCAAACCCGGAACTACATCAGCAATTCGGCGCAGAGTAATGGTGCTGTGGTGAAAGAAAAGACAGCGCCTGCCACTAAAACAGTTGGTAAGAGTAAGAAAAATAAGGACAAGGAGTATTATGTGTGAAAGTATAGAACGGACTCTCCCAAATGTGGGAGTATGGTTGGGAAACATCTAACCAGCCATTTAATGAAGATACCAGACTGACCCCATGCTGTGACCAATCATTGACTAAGCAAAAGTGACTAAGCCCCAGGTCAACAGTTGGCTGTCACCTAAATCAACTATTCAAATGCTTAAACAACTGCCAACTGTTAAAACCCAATCAAGGGTTATCCAGACATTAACCTTTGGTCAGCCATTTGAATGTCAAATTAGCCAATCTACTGTAACGTATCTACAGTAACCAAGAAAGCATTCATGGACAAATCCACTGTTTATCAAAATCATCTACCAGTGGATGAACACCAACCAGTCTTCTTCTAATTGACCATGATCTGACCATCTGATGAAACAATCCTGTGCCCAATCTTTCAACCAAACTTTTTACTTTAACCTTAAACAGGAAACCCATCTCTTGCTCATTCCTGCTCATCACTTCCTTCTCCTGTTTTAAAGGGAAAAAAAGCCAAGATTCACTGAGCTTTATGTTGGCAACTCATGAAAAAAAAAATTAATTAATAAAAGACCCAAAAACTTGGTTCCTGGCAAACTATGGTAGAACTGAGAAAAGGGAACGTAGTATGGAGATCTCCTTTCATGGACAAACATGCTGAAACTAGGAGAGATGGTCAATAATAATCAACTATAATCCTTTAATAACATGGAGCCATTGAGGGGAGAGGATGGTAGAGTATTGAGAAAACCACTTTTAGAGGCAAAGACTCATTAAAAAAAAAAAATATCGAAAGAGGGCTAAAAGGACTGGCCTTGGTTATGCTCTCCCCTCCCTTATCCTCATTGCCCCTCAAATTCCTCTATGCCCTCCTAAAGATCAAGGTTATTTCTATTCTGGTTTGTGTGGTGTTGTCTTGGTTTTTTGAACGCTGAGCCGTGCGTTTGACTTCTTCGTGGACTTAATCTACTGCCCCACACCCCCTCAAGAGATCAAAAACCCATTTTATCACCCCAGGCTTTCTCCACATACCCCTTGAAATAAAATGGACTTGTAATAAGGGGTTTGGGCAACTGGGGCAAAGGGAGTATCAGAATATCAATAAAGCAAATGTTACGGCCTTGTATAAGAGTGTTGAAATTGTTCATGGAGAGGTGCTGTCTATTCTTCAGAGTTATCCTACCACTGTTCTCTACATTTAGTTTTGGGTTATACTTTACACTTGTGTATTAAGCATACAATTAGCATTACATTTATGTTGGATATGTATTTTATCAAAAAACTGCAGACTAAATTAGCATTAATTACTGATGTGTATAGCAGTAAAGAGCATTTTTTCAATTTACCTCCAGATAAAGGTTACAAATGATATGATACATTACATATCATTTACACTTCGTAGATAGTAATTAAATAAAGGGGTATTCTGTTGTTTTGAGATGAAACTTGAAATAAGTTTGTAAAGTCATTATACACAGTAAATACTAATATTATATCAAAAACATATTATCACCTACAGTCGCCATTATCTATTTTTAACAATCATTTTGACTTCTCACCTCCCTCTGTATTCCCTTGGCCGCTGACGAGAAAGTGTCCACCCTCTTGGCCATTTCCTATTTGGCTTCCCCACTGCTGAGTAGGGTTGAGCGAGTATGATCTGTCCGAGTATGCTCGGGCCGAGTTCCGAGTATTTACAGCTGCTCAGTGATATGGTTGAATCGCTCCCGTGTGCATGATTTGCAACTGTTTGACAGCTTTATTACATGTGAGGAATGTGTAAGAAATAGACATTCCTCACATGTAATAAAGCTGTTAATAGAACATACTCGCTCAACACTACTGCTGAGCCTCTCATATCAGTTCCCAATTAGCCACTCCTTTAACTGCTAGGACTAGTGATGAGCGAGTATGTTTTGTTAACCCTTTCGCCGAGTATGCTCTGGCAAGCACCGAGTATTTACAGCTGCTCGTTGATATGTTTGAATCATTCCCGCATGCATGATTTGCAACTGTTTGACAGCTTTAATACATGTGAGGAATGTCTATTTCTTACGCAAAAGGGTTAACAAAACATACTTGCTCTTCACTAGCTAGGACTGAAACTGAGCATGCTCGACCAGCAAACAGATGGGGAACTACAGCTCGTAACCCAATACAGTAAGTTATAAACATCCCATTTTGGCCCAGTAAGTGGTAGTTGAAAAGAATATTATTACATATACAAGATTTTAAGTCTGTAACACTTTCACTAGAAGTCAGGTTTTATATACTGGAATACCCCTTTAATTCTTCATTTTAGAAGTAAAGTAAAACTGATTGGCCATTGTACATACTGCAAAAATCTTGCCAGGGTAGACAGAGTCATGCGCTCAAGTGTAAAGGTCTGTTCACATGTAAAAATCATATTGTTTGTAACTTAAAAGTGGTTTTCTGCTGTATTTTGGAATCTAGAAGAGAAAATGGGAAGTTCTAGCTTCTGCTAAAAATATTTGAAATCAGGTCATCTTTATAAAAAAAATTAAGGTGCGAGAGACAGAGACCAGACGACACGTTTCGAACGCAATCCAGCCTTCTTTTTCAAAGGCTGATGTGAAATTTTTCCCAACAATCCTTTTATGCCATATGTGGATTGTTGGGAAAAAAATTCCTATCAGACTTTGAAACATAACTCTGAATTGCTTTCGAAGCGCGTCACGTGGTCTGTGAATTTTTTTATATGGATTTTTAACCCAATAAAGATGGACTGATTTCAAATATTGTCAACATTGTCCCTGCACACTGCATCATTTTCTTCAGTGGTGAGCTGGCGTTTCTTTCATACTACTTATTTTGGAATCTACCCTGATGGGTGAAAGAAAAAAAAGAAAGCACTGGAATCTGCTTCCAACTCCGAAGTGGCTGCTCCATTGGTCCCCACTGGACAGGAAGGAATGATTTCCCAAACACTAGTCCTTTGACCCTCCAGTCAATCGGTGGCCGAGTTGCCAACTTGACTTCTTATTTTTTCTGGACAGCTTATCAAAAAATCACAGACAGACAATATTTTTTTTTTGGACACATTGTAAAACCATAATAAATCATTATGATTATAAGTGATACATGTCTTCATATAATAATTATGGGCTGTAGACATCAGCAGTCTTCATTGTAAACCGTAAAATGATGATAATTAGTCAAAATAATTTGCGTAAGTTTCTTCAGCTTCAAAAAAAATCACAGACACCTTAAAAAAAAATTTACGGACAAGTTAAAAGGGCCCTATTTTTGCAGACTGTTCTGGAATTTCTGGACGGTTGGCAACACCGGTCAGAATACTGCTAGTTGTGACGTCGTTACTTTTGTTCCAATGGACACTTGAGCAGGTAGCGGATTCCCGTGGTAGATAGACTTTCTTTTTTTTTCTTGCACATCTGTAGTTTCCCATTAACTTCATGAATACAGCGAAAAACCTCTTTCCTTGGAGATAAAATAAGCTACATTGTCTCCGCAGAAAATTATAAAAAATAATTAGTCATGAGCTAATCTGCAGACGACAGACTAGAGATAAAAATATAATCAACATTGATGGGAAAATCACCTAGAAATACACTTTGGAAGACTTTACATGAAAGTTTAACTTTACGTTTTTGTTAAATTCATTGGATTGCCAATGGCACAAAGGGATCAAGAAGTGGGAAAAAAAAGTTTGATCCCAGTTTTGAAAAAAAAAGATGTGGGCAAATACAGTGTAATAGAAGTATGATGTATATACATAGGATATATTCACAGCAGACCTCTGTCCGATGATGGATATGCAAGGCAAGAATGGTGGAGAAGGAACCTTGATGGCGAAACAAGACAAAAATAGGCTAGAAAAAAATAATACAACAATGGAAAAATAGAAGTAATGGAGCTCTTAGTCTTTTTTTCCGCTAAGGATATATTCACATGTGGCAGGTGTGTTTCAGAAATCCCTGAAAATCTGAAAATGTCCCATTAGTCGGAACGTGGCTTACAGTAATCAATATTCACGATGCGGAAACAATGACTTTTAGATGAATGGAACTGATTTGCAGTTTCAGAAATTTGCTACATGTGACTGTACCCTATCTGTTCCATGTTTTCTATGTTTTTACAACACTCAGGTGGATAAAGGAAGCTATATTACAGATTATATATTGAAGAACTGCAGTTTATGCAGTTCTCGGGGGGGAAATCACTTATAATGGTATGACTAAGGAAAAAGCTTGGTTTAATATTGTCTCTTAAAGCCTCTGAAGAATAGTGTATGAATACATCTTACAACGATTCCACTATTAAAGGTGCACTTTAAATTGTATTATTTACAATTAAACAGATTGTATAATGACTGTCGAAATGTTTTGTATGTTTATCAAAAATGTGATGTGCAAGGAAAACTTATTTTAAGGCTAGAGTTCAGAAGATCCATTCTCTTTCTTTTAAAAGGAACCTGTCACCTGGTTTGTCCCATGTGAGATAACGTCCACCACCTTTCAGGCTTGATATACAGCATTCTAATATTCTGTATATAAGATCCGGCCTGCAAGACAAGAAAAAGACCTTTTATAATACTCATCTATGGGGTGGTCTGGTCCGATGAGAGTCACTGTCTCGGTCCGGTTCCTCCTGTCTTCTTTAGATGCCGTCCTCCTTCATTCTTTGTGTGGATGATGCGTCCTACACCATTGTCATGCTAGTTTTGGAAAGGACCCAGGGTACAACGATGGATAGAGGGGGGGGCCCTAGGTTCCCAGCAACTGGGGAAAGGGAGAGTGGAGACCCCTAACCAGATCTAACAACACCCTGACTCCCCTATCATCCCTAAATAGGTTCCGCACCTATCGCTGAGCAGAATGCCTTAGCCCTGGCTGTCCCTAGAGCTAGGCCCTAGGATGGGAGGGGGGTGAGCACTAGTCAGCCCCACTGCAACTAAAGACAAAGAGAACAGACAAGGGGATACACTTCGCTTTGAGAAGACACCAGAGAGATCACGACTACAATCCACAAAGGAACTCCAAGAAGAATCTAGCAGACTGCTAGAACTCCAGACCTGAACAGAGGAATTAACTCTATCACCAGTAACTCTCTGGAGAAACTGAGGGTATTTAAAGATCCAGCAAGGGTGTGTTAATTAGCAGCTGAAGGTGGAGATCACCGCTGGGTCCTAGAGAGGGAGAGATGATGAAAGGATCAAGAAGGTGTCTACAAGGCCAAGTGCAGCGACCTTCTACAGCCAGATCCAGAATGACTGTCTGTCAAACCTGATACACCCTTGACAGTCATTCACACAGTGTCCCCCTGCATCGTGCTCCTGCGCAGACATATTTTTCTCTGCCCTGTCGAGGGCAGACCAAAGTACTTCAGTGCAAATGAGGTGAGAGATCAAAGAGCCCCGGCTCATGCGTACTGCAGTACTTTACTCTGCCCTGGTCAGAGCACAGGTGTACACCTGCGCAGGAGAGCAATGCCGGCGACACTTTGTGGATGACGTCGGATGCGTCATCCACATGAAGCACAGAAGGAGGAAGGCATCAAAAGAAGGGAGACAGAGATGCCCATTAGACGGAACCACCCTGTAGGTGAGTATTATAAAAGGTCTTTTTTTTTTGTCTTGCAGGCCAGATCGGGGGCTTATATACAGCATTTTAGAATGCTGTATATCAGGGCTGAAAGGTGGTGGCCGTTATCCCACATGGGATAAACCTGGTGACAGGTTCCCTTTAAAGAGTAGCTAAACTTTTTTTCTATAATTATCAATCCGCCTTTGCAAAGTTATGAGTAATCTACTCTGTTACCTTATTTTGTTTCCGTCTCTCTCAAGCATGGTGCTGAAAGTTCTGTTTTAACTGTCTGGTACTAATTTAAAAAAAAAAGTTTTGTTAAGCTAAATTCTTTAAAGAATTGGAAAGATTCCTACCCAACACAGTGGGATATTCCTAAAATACAACTTTGCATTCCTTTAAGAGTATATTCGCGCGTGACAGATTTATCATAGACATTTCAGCAACTGTCCAATCTCTCTGAGTTGACTCTTGCAAAAAATCACGTGCTAGCCTACAAAAATAGCCCAATTTAGATAAATGGAAATAATCAGTTGTACAAAATTTGCAACAAATCTGCCACGTTACAATATATTCTAATAGGAGTTGAATTATTGTATCAGTTTTCTATTTAAAAGGATTGTCCAAGAGTGTGATGCCATTTCTTACTCCACTTAAATTGGCTCCATGATGCAAGAAACACATTCAGGGTTTTTTAGCCAAAGTTAAATTGTATAATTCCTTTCCTTATTTTCTCATTCCTCTTAAAGGGAATCTGTCAACAGTTTTTTTCTACCTCATATGTGAGCAGCATAAAGTAGGAAAAGAGACCCTGATTCCAACAATGTATCATTTAGTTTGCTGAGTGCAGTCGTTGTGAGTTTTTACATGTAGAATGAAGCAGAGCTCAGAAAGCTAACCCCGTCCACACCAGGCTCTGTAGGTACATTGTCTATTGACAGTGAGCAGCTTATCAGAGGAGGGGGTGTGGTTTGACTACTTGGCAGGAGGCAGCTAGTCAGGGTAATGATCATGTCATGGTGATAAAACCTTCATTGTAAGTAAACAGCAGCACACAGCTTAATAAATGACACATCCCTGAAATCTGTATTTTAGCCTTTACCTGGGGCCTTCAGATTACATTGCAAAAACCTGCTGACAGATTCCCTTTAAATCCACTCCTGGCTTTGGCTCAAAAATGTCATTCGGGTCTTATAGAGATATGATTGGAAAGGAAAAATGCATTCAAGCTTATCCTGTGACATGCTCCTAAGCTAAGGGCCAATCATTTTAATGTATATGTTTGACAGATAAACATCTGAATAATTTCAACTGAAGTATAGATTAACATGAACTTTCACAATACTAAAATCAGATTTGTCACCAGATTTCACTATATAAACTATTAATATACGTTACTAAATAAATATGGTAGACCTGGAGAGGCTGGTGTACTTACCTTAAAGTTTACATTCAGTCACTGCCCACCTAGCCTGATTGTAAGCTCCTCAGGGCCCTGCACTACTCCTCTAACTTCTGCTGCTGAATGTCTACACACCTAGCCTGATTGACAGCTCCTCAGTGACCCTCCTGCTGATGAAATCTCATATTGCTCAGTACAAGCTGCAGATGACAATCAGGCTGGGAGGGCAAAGACTGAATAAAGTTGGATTCATGACCTGTTTCATTCTTTAGCTGGAATCATAAAATACTCAATCTTAATATCAGGAATATAGAGCCATTTTGAAATGTAATTTCTAAGTAGCGTATTTTGCGGATTATAAGACGCACTTTTTTACCCACAAATTGGGGAGGAAAAAGAGGGGGCGTCTTATAATGCAAACGTATGGTATTTTACCTGGGGGGCGGTGTCTGATCGGGGTCCCAGATACAGGAGGTAGGTGGCGGCTGAGGCGGTAGCGGGGCGATGCTGCGGGCCCTATCCTCAGAAGAAATGTCGCTGATTCAAGGCAGTGGTGGTGGCAGCGGTAGCGGTGGTGGTGGCAGCGGTAGCCGTTATCAGAAGTCGGCGGTGAGCGGAGGCGAGGTTCCCTATCCCATACATAGCCCTGCGCTGTGCTTTGGCAAAATGGCCGTTGGAGCATGCTACCGCCACCACCGCCTTGAATCAGCAACACTTCTTCCGAGGACGAGGCCGCAGCATCGCCCCCTACCGCTGCCACCACCACAGCCTTGAATCAGCGACACTTCTTCTAAGGATGGGGCCCGCAGCATCGCCCCCTACCGCTGCCACCACCACAGCCTTGAAACAGCGACACTTCTTCTAAGGATGGGGCCCGCAGCATCGCCCGACTCCTGCCTCAGCCGCCTCCGCCGTCAATCTCCGGTATCTATGACCAACTCTCCACCACCGCTGCCCCCCAGGTAAAAAGGATTATAAGGCGAACCATTTTATTTTTAAAAAAACAACCATTTTTTCCTATATTGCACCCCAAAATTTGGGGTGGGTCTTATAATCCGATGCATTTTATAATTCACAAAATACGGAAAGTATAGTGGCCTCATCATGTTTGAGATCTATTTAATATTATATGCAGCTTCTGTTGTGAAATCTGGTGATCGATCTGCTTTAATGAAAAACTATATCTACATATATATATATATATATATATATATATATATATATATATACACTCTACAGTGACGGCCAATAACAGACAGTTTTGTATGTACAGAAAAAAATAACACATGTTCAACTGTATTAAACATATTGTGAACTGATTCCGAACATCTATGAAAGAAGGGATCGGGTAAGGCCAGACATGATTTTTAAGTAGGTAAATCGGCATTAGATTTTACCAAAGCCGCCATATTACCCATAAAACCATGTGGGAGATTACTACACACAATCTAAAATGTTGCACGCATACCGTATTTATAGATTTATGTGTGCAGCCAGTTGCAGAAGTGAAGGAAAATGTAAGATGAAAGTGTCTACAACCTGGCTTCTCCGCGTACAGACCACTACGATGGACACCAGACAACAAAACTGCTTTGCTATCCTGAAGAAGCTCCAGAGAGGAGTAAAGGAATCATGCAGAATAAGAAAACAATGTATACAAGAAGTTTATTTTTATTTATTGCTGATTATTAAACATTAATTACTAAACATTATGCAAGCCAGTGAAGTTAATGACTTGAATGCGGAAAATATTTACACTACATACACATACTTACACTGCTTATTCTACCATATGATAAAGAACATACAATTTAGGAAACATGAAATAGAAAACACTATCTGTGCCATAAAGTTGGTATATCATTTTTAACCAATTTCATTAACCATCACGCTGAAAACATATGTACAATGCATTAAAAATGTTTGCTACGTTTTCAATACATTTGTAATTGAAAGAAGTTGTAAGCAGGTAAACATCTTTTTTTCTGTCAAAGCATACTGGACCCATAAAAGAATGAAAAGTATAATGTAATACATGGATGTTAATGTATTAAAAATAACTAAAATGTGCTATTTACACATAGATGCAAAATTTTTAAAAATTGCTTTATTTCGGAGAAGGTGTAACATGAAATGATCAATTTACTTAATATAGTTACATAATAATATTTGCCCTTTTTGGCTGAGCTGTAGTCCAAGAGTGATTTCCCCTTTTTGTGCGCTTCAGGTTATCTGAAGCCAGTTTTTCTACCCTCCCTGAGTCTGTAGATGCTCTTCCCCTCTCTCCACACTCCTCTACTGTGTGAAACATCCTTCCCTTTCTCTTCTGCTACCTCTAACATTGAGAGAAGGAATGTGGAGATATTAGAGATGTCAGAACCTGACTTATTTTACAATGACCCTCTTGAACATCCATCCCATCCTAGACCACACTACTGATCGCGCCTTTGATACAACAACGGGGTGTTTGATTAGTCAGTGCAACAGTTGAGTGCATCCCATAAATTACCAATTATTTAATTTATTCTCCTCTCATGGCCCCTGGTATTTGTTTGCCATGGTCTTGGGCTGCATATTTTAAGAGTAAGATCTTTAGTATTTATTTTTCATTTTAGTATTTTTAGGTTATCCTGTACATAAGTGTATAATTCAATCAGTGGGATGTGGCAATAATTAGATTGGCTTTTTATGGGGGTACCAGTAAATTACAGCAAGTCAACTATTGGTCTCTACCGGGATCCAGGGTGTACATGTGTAGCAGTCACAAACTGACCCTAGGAATCCCCAAAAGTTCTCATTGGCCCGCATGAGAAGACCGCTACTACTAAAGACCTTTGATAGTTGGGGGTCAGGTGGCTAATGAAGACCTGTCCCCTGATCTGCAGTCAATCAGTGACTGATGGATGGGTTGTCATCATATCTTTTACCTGTAGTGAGTATCATTGATGGAGATTTGAGTGGTAAATAATAGTTATTTTTTTTTATTTTATAAAGATCCCATCTCTCTGCCGAATTTAAAAAAAAAGTGGAAAACCCACTGCGGATTCCGACAAAGGCAAGGAGCTCACCTGCTATAGTACAGCCATGCCTCCACAAAAAGTCACTACCACTTTAGCTTCGTCAACTACTTGAATATTACCCTTATATACAGGTTGATATCTCTATATTTGGGATCAAAACTATAGCATCGGATAGAGGAAAAGGACAGTTTACATGAAAAGGGCGTCTGTCAGTGGGATCAACCCTTTTAAACCATCTACAGTATATGGGCATGCAGATCATAGGACGTTGAATGAAATCATACCTTGATATCTGCAATCTGATGTCTTATTCCAGAGAAATCCACATTTTTATTAATATGTAAATGAGCTGATAAGATCTATGGGCCGGATATAGATCTCCCCAAGAATCAGCCTCCAGACCTTATTTTAAATAAATGGGAGAGTTACCAGTGTGAGACATGTAATGACTAACAGTCTGCTCTCCTGATCTACATGTCTCACACTGGTACCGCCTCCTTTCACTTAAAATAATCTCTGTAGGCAGATTCTCAGGGAGATCTATGTCCAGCCCATAGATCTTAACAGCTCATTTACATATTAGTAAAAACATGGATTTCTCTGGAATAAGACATCGGATCGCAGATATCAAGGTGTCATTTTATTCAGCTTTCTATGACCTGCATGTCCATATAAACGGCTTAGGAGGGTTGATCCTACTGACAGATTCCCTTTAAGTAATAGGATTTATTCGATTTGACAGCTTTTGCTGTAGATTTATAGAAAACACAGCCAATTTCAGTTTTTCTGCGTTTCTCAGGAGAAGCTGTAGATATATACTTTATGGTAGGGGAAATACATAAATCAAACTCACTAGTGTTATCAAGACCCACATTATCTCAACGCCGGTACGGTGTGTGTATTATTGTTGTTGCTGTAGCAACAGCTTATTCGCAGCGTGTGTATTGTTTGCTATGTGGCTTATCTCTTGATGATATTATTATGTTGCTATTAAAACACAAATACAAAGACAAGGAGAAGACGGGAGGAGATGCGCCCGTATAGACACTTAGAGAGAGACATGTTCTGATGGGTTGCCGTGCTTTTTACATTTGCCTTGCGGTGTGACATCTCTGACACTTGGAGGTCAGAATGTGACTGCAAATTATCTGTCGTCAGAGTCTGAGCTATGACTGTCAGAATTTGGAATGGAATGTGGCAGAACGTAGCAAAAAAGACGAGCGCTTAAGGGTGGCAGCAGTTTTTCTTGTAGTAGCGGACTCAAAAGGAATGGAAAATGTAAAAGGAAGGACTTGGTTTCGACAGGAGGGAGAAGTACGCTTCTAATTCTGACTCTAAACACTGCACAAAAATTTCAGTGACATTTTCCCTTTAAAAAAAAACCCCACTGATATTAAAGGGGATGTCTGGGTACAACATATTGATGAGCTATGCATCGATGGGACTCTGACACCCAGCACCCCGACCAAAAATCTCCAGCAGCAGCCAGATATAAACACTTTGAATAGAGCGGCAAAGTCCTGCTCCATTTAATGTGTAGCTGCTGCTACAGGATACTGGAGGACAGCTCATATTAAAAGAATATGAATTCTTTTGTAGTAGCCAGCAGCAGCCACAACTTATTGATTGGTGCAGCGCTTTGCAGCTCTGCTCAAAGTTTTTTTTTTTTTTAATCCGGCTGATTTAGGAGCAAACAACAGTTAATCGGTGGGAGTACAGGGTCTCAGACATCCAACGAATCTCATATCGATGACCAATCTTATGGATAGGTCAAAAATATGTTGTACCAGGACAAACTCTGTAATCTTATGAATTATTAAAGGGAATCTGTTACCAGGTTTTGCTACCTCATCTAAGAGCAGTATAATGTAGGAATAGAGACCTTGATTCCAACGATGTACCACTTAGAGTTTCTAGACATAGCAGAGCTCAGAGAGCTTACCCTGCCCACACCAAGCTCTCTATGTACATTATCTATTGACAGTGAGCTGCTTATCAAAAGGAGGGGGCGTGGTCAGACCAGGGCTCACGCGATTTATAGTCCAGGCAGTGATAATCTCCTGGTGATAAAAACACTTCTTGTACGAAAACATCAGTACACAGCCTAATAAGTGACACATCCCTGAAATTTGTGTCTCAGCCCCTATCTCATGTTGCCCTCAAATTACAAAGCAAAAACCTGCTGAGAGATTCCTTTTAATACAAGCACATTAATACTTCATGTATAGTAAGACCAAGCATTGAACAAAAATGTCCTAATAAGGTTGAAAACATAAGTCAGCAAATAAAAAGTTTTTTTATGAAAAAAAACCTAGTAGTGTCTACTCTAGGTTAACTTACAAGTCACGTATTTGGTGGGGAATTCAATCTCATTCACATCCTGAATTTTTTTGTGTGGAATCCACATGGAAATTGAATTTTGTTATGTTATTTACCGTATTTTTCAGAAGCACTTTTTTCCCCCCAAATTTGGTAGGAAAATGGGGGGCGCTTCTTATGGTTCAAACCTTACCTTACCAGATACTTGCGGTGGTGGTGTAGTGGGATCGCAAGGCCGATGCGGCAGAGCGGCGGTGAGGCAGAGAGGCGGTGGGTGCGGCGGTGAGGCAGAGCAGCTGTGCAGTGGTGCGGCAGAGCAACGGTGCGGCTTTCCGGTGGCTGCGGTCATCTTCATGAAGCCGTGATATACAGGAAAAAGGCCACCTGAGCTGGTGCATTCGCCATCTTGGAGCTCGGGCCGCCATTTTTCTGTGGATCACAGCTTCATGAAGATGGCTGCGGCTACTGGAAAGCTGCAGCACTGCACCCACGCTACACAGCCGCGGCCACAGGACAGCAGTGCACGCTGCTCTCAGACTACAGGCCTGGGCACCAGCCAGACCACAGGCCCTGGCGCCAGCCAGACCACAGGCCCCATGCCCCACCACAGGCCCTGGCCCCGCCACAGGCCCCAGCCAGGCCACAGCTCCGCCACAGCCCTGCCACAGGCCCAGGCCCCAGCCAGGCTCCAGCCAGACCACAGGCCCCATCCAGACCACAGGCTCAGGCCCCATCACAAGCCCAGGCCCCACCACAGGTTCCAGCCAGGCCACAGGCCCCAGCCAGGTCACAGCATCTCACCTCTTCTGCTGCGGAACGGAGGGCCCTGCAATCCTGCTCCATCACCACTGCAACTCCCCGCTGCTGTAGTACCAGCTTCTCGCATCCAGGGTCCGCAGCATTCCTCCACTTCTGCCGGCTTCATGAAGGACCCTGCCTCCTGTGACCCCCGCTCCACCGCCCCCCCAAGTAAGATACCTATTCAGACTATAAGACGGACCCCCACCTTATAAAAAAATATTTTTTTCCTATTTTCCACCCCAAAATTTGGGGTGCGTCTTATGGTCCGGTGCGTCTTATAGTCCGAAAAATACGGTAAGTCTGCAGCATGTCAATTTCTAACAAAAAGAAAAAGGAAAAAAAGAGGAGAGAAGGTGTGCAATTTTAAGATACTTTAATCAAGTGATAATATATAATTTTCACAGCTTATTTCTGGAACCAGAAAGGTGGATACAAAAAGAGGTCAATGCATAGCACACACAAATGTACACATAATGATATAGTCATAGGTCCACAGGTTATGGTAGTAAACAGAATAATGTAAGTCCATATCAATTATATATTAGAATGATTCACAAATGACCATATTTGTCTACAAACCACAAAGATTGTGAAACATAAAACCACAAAAGGACAGATAGTAAATAATCACAAAGTAAGGCATGATGTGTGGTTAAGGAATACCATGCCCAACTTAGGCAAAGTGTAGCGCCATGCATGGACCCCACAGTGGAAGAATCCCCCGCATACAAACCCCAACGTACGTTTCCTCTTTGGGTTATAGCTTCATCAGGGGGGAACATGATGAGCCCCAGGCCACAGCCTCTTTATATGCCTTGTGGCATTGTAAAATGTCATATGGGGGAAATGTCGTGATCTGGCCTGTTGAGATGTATGAGTGGGAGGCACTCCGACAATTACGCAATCGTGATACCTATATTAGACTTCATTCTAACCCTGTTGCTTCTTTCTCTGAACAACTCCAGTCCATCCTTGGGGATGCATGTGAGCAGGGAGTTATCAATAAACAGGTGGTCGATGGACTGACGGTAAGGTTTCCTAAGGTCCCGACCTTCTATCTGTTACCAAAAGTACACAAAGATGCTATGGTCCCGCCGGGGGGCCCGATCGTGTCCGGCATTGGGGGGTTATGTGAACCAATTTGTCAATTTATTGACTTTTATTTAAAACCACTTGTAGAGACTCTTCCCTCCTATGTGCGTGACACGACGGACGTCCTGACGAGGATCGATGGCATCTTTGTGGAACATGATGTGCTTATTGTCACTACTGTCATAGAATCCCTGTACACGTGCATCTACCATGATGATTGCCTGGAGGCCGTGAGATTCTTTCTGACGTCCACCGGTCAGGATGGCGCGATGAATAACCCTATACTTGAGCTTCTCCGTTTTGCCCTGACTCATAACTTTTTTGTATTTAAATATGTTTTTTATATACAGGGATGCAGCACTGCCATGGGCGCGGCCTGTGCACCCTCGTACGCCAACCTCTTCCTCTTCCTGGGGTATTGGGAACGATGGCTTTTCGGCGACGGGGGTTTGGCGAGCTGCGAACATGTGCAGTGCTGGTTCCGTTATATTGATGATTTACTTTTTCTGTGGCAGGGCACGGCGGAGGAGCTCAGTATATTCATGGGCAGATTGGGCATTAATCCATATAATATCAAGTTAACATATAAATCTGACACTAAGAAAGTGGAATTTTTGGATATTTTGATAGCGGTGGGACCAGATCGTTTGATTACAACTGACGTATATCGTAAACCCACCTCTGTTAATGCCCATAAACTCTGGACCTATGACTGTATATCATTATGTGTACATTTGTGTGTGCTATGCATTGACCTCTCTTTGTATCCACCTTTCTGGTTCCAGAAATAAGCTGTGAAAATGATATATTATCACTTGATTAAAGTATCTTAAAATTGCACACCTTTTCTCTTCTTTTTTCCTTTTTCTTTTTGTTATCCATGGTTAGAGTTTCATGTGCCTGATGACTATATGTCCCTTAGACACATCTTATGGATAGTATAGAAATCTTATATCTAGTATGTCAATTTCTGTTGCAGAAACTCATGTTTTTGGTTCATATTTTACTCATTCATTTCAATGGGGAACCCAAATCCGTAAAGTAAACCACTGACCTTGAATTGTTTTGTGGTGTATCATCTTATAGGTTTTCACTAGTGTTGAGCGAGCACTAAAATGCTCGGGTGCTCGAAGCTCGGGCTGAGCTCACCATGATACTCGGGTGCTCGACCCGAGTAACGAGCCCAATGTTAGTCTATGGGAGACCCGAGCATTTTTGCGGCGGCACCCCCAGCAGTCTGTAGAAAGCCTAAAAAGTGCCCAAAACGATAGTGACAGTGCTCAAAAGACATGGGGACAGCATGGGCATCGCCCCAGGAAGCATTTCTGACACCCAGGTCACTGCTGTCAACAACGTGGTCAGAGGTATTAAGCCACTTTTACGGGCTCACAATAAAACGTTCAAAAACGAAACTGAAACGGTTTTCCTGTGAAATATGTTAAGGAACTTCCTTTCCAGGGTAAAGACTTGTGTATAAGGTAAAATAAATAACCAAAAACAAAAATACTCCTCCACACCTTGGGCTATGTTCACAAGTAGCATTTTTTATTCATTTTTGCACTTCTGTATTGCTTTCAACCGTGACACATGCATTCACCGGGAAATGTCATTTTAACATTTTACAACCTTATCTGGCCATGTGCTGTGTGACACATGCATACAGTGCTGAAAAGACATGGGAAAGGCATGGGGAAGACCCCTGGAAGCATCTCTGACACCCAGGTCACTGCCTAAAAGTGTGCCCATCAGAAGTGATCCTTGCCGCATCAGAAGATGCAGACTTGCAACTATCCCCGTGCAAGTCCTTGTCCCAGGGCAGTGTTCAATTGTACCTCCCCCATTCCTTGCAATGCAAGTGCAAGTATGCAGCCTGCCACCCACCCACCCCCAGGCTGCAATATCCACCTGCTAGCTTGCTTGCACTTGAAATTGGACCTTTTAGGCATGTGGAGGCGGAATCTGGCCACCACATCATGGCTGCGTCGGCGGCCTGGTATCCATACTCAGTCCCCAGCCGCCCGGCGGCCGGGTGTCCACACACGGTCCCCAGCCGCCAGGGGGCGGCCGGGTGTCCATACTCGGTCCCCAGACATCCCTTTTTTTTCCTGTCAATTTCCCCCCACACACTTTTGTTAGCCCGGCCTGCTTTAGGGCAGCATTGGACGAGCCCACCAGAGAACCAGACTCCTCCTGTGGGCCCCGGTTTCTCCATCAGGGGAGTTGAGAGTGCCAATGTGAGGAGCATGATGATGATAGAAGTTAGTGACGCGCCCCCTGGGCCATGTGTGTGGGGGAATACCCGGAGCCGGGCCTCTGTGTAATGCTGGGGGTTGTAGTCTCCATGGCGGCGACCCGGTCCCGTGGCTCAGGGTGGTCAAACCAGTGGTGGATCTGTTTCTTTGGTTTTGTAATGTTTAAATGTCCGACTACGCCACCCGTGGATTGCGGTCACTGAGAACCGCCGCTGCGGGGCAGACCGCTGAGGCTGATGTTGTGTGCGCAGCAGAGGGCAGTATAACTCCCCACGGGAGGAGTATAGCCTCAGGGCAGTAAGTGCAGATGGTGGGGGTGATGGTGCACGGGAGCAACAGTAATGACTCAGAGTTCAGTGATGCAGTCCAGGGTCTTTACTCACAGTTTTACACTCCAAGCCACTTCTGCAGGTAATGGCTGCCCACATCGTGCTGTGCTCACCAGGTGAGGGGCTCGGCCAACTCCCAGGTACCTTTGGAATGCTTTTCAGGACCCCCTTCGTGTGTCCTTTCTCTGGCCTGTCGTACCCCACAATTGACCACGTTTCTGTCCAGCTGCCTCGGGCCTTGGCGGGCAAACGTATGTTCCGTTTCTCTGGGTCCTATATGGTGCCTTCCTAACGGGTGTAGTGAGGGGCCATGCACGTACAATGCCACGGCCTCCGGTTACTAGCTGAGGGTAGTTGCTCTCCTCCACTAGATGAGGGATCCGGTTCCCTTTCTTGGCCTGAGCCCCCTACTCTGGTGTGGTGGCGACTGGCCGGTCCGCACCCCTGGGGTCCGTTCACTCCACTCCTGGAGCCTCCTCCATTCCTCTCCTCTCCTTTCTTCTCCTCCAGGCCCAGGCCTTGTGACTTGGCCTGCCTGCGGAGCAGAGCCCATTAAGAGCCTCTGCTCCCAGCCTTCTCTCTCTCCTGACTGAACTGAACTCCTCTCCACCCCGGAACTAAGATGGTGCCCACCTTAAATACTTCTCTTTACAGTGCACCCGGGATCTACTCTCCCCACCCACACACTACCAGGTTCCCCCTTTCTAGGTATTCCCTCCCCCCACTCCAGCCAGGGACAGGGACTGTTGTGCTCATTCTTGGGAGCATTGTCGTCCTGCCCCCCGGAAATGTGGTGTAGTGAATGTGGGTGTTAGGGTCCTGAGCCACACTCCATCCTTACCTGGAAGTGAGATATCACACCTCTGGGTGAGATGCAATACCTCTGTAGCGACCGAACCCTCGGGGTGCTACATTAGCATCTGCTTTGTTTTCTTGGAATGCAAGCGGAAGTGTGCAGCCTGCCACCCACCCACCCCCAGGCTGCAATACCATACTGCTAGCTTGCTTGCACTTCAAATTGGGCCTTTTAGGCATGTGGAGGCGGAATCTGGCCACTACGTCATGGCTGCGTCGGCGACCTGGTATCCATACTCAGTCCCCAGCCGTTCGGCGGTCGGGTGTCCACGCTCGGTCCCCAGCTGCCAGGGGGCGGCCGGGTGTCCATAAACGGTCCCCAGCCACCCCGCGGTCGGATGTCCACACACGTTCCCCAGCCGCCTGGGGACGGCCGGGTGTCCATAAACGGTCCCCAGATATCCCTTTTTCTCCTGTCAACTTCCACACACATTTCTTAGCCCGGCCTGCTTTAGGGCAGCATTGAACGAGCCCACCAGAGAACCTGACTCCTCTGGTGGGCCCTGGCTTCTCTATCAGGGGAGTTGAGAGTGCCAAGACGAGGAGCATGATGATGATAGAAGTTAGCATCTGCTTTGTTTTCTTAGAATGCAAGCGTAAGTGTGCAGCCTGCCACCCACCCCCAGGCAGCAATACCATACTGCTAGCTTGCTTGCACTTCAAATTGGGCCTTTTAGGCATGTGGAGACGGAATCTGGCCACCACGTCATGACTGCGTCGGCGGCCGGGTATCCATACTCAGTCCCCAGCCGCCCGGCGGCCGGGTATCCACGCTTGGTCCCCAGCCGCCAGGGGGCGGCCGGGTGTCCATACTCGGTCCCCAGCCGCCCAGCGGCCGGGTGTCCACACACGGTCCCCAGCCGCCTGGGGGCGGTTGGGTGTCGATAAACTGTCCCCAGCCGCCCCATTTAAAGGACAGCCTAACCACAAACACATGGACAAGTGAATGTGGCCAGGGATGGTCCATCTCACGCCTTCACACTGGGTTAATATTGTGGAAGCCGGGACACAGTTGGACACTGGGATGCAACACATTCTCCAGACACAGAGGATTGCGGGTCCTGGGTTAATCAGGCTTCAACACAAAGTTCAAAAGGTAGACAGCAGCAGTGGTCGGCCTCCTACACAACGAGTAAATTATTCATGATCATGAGGCCATCCATCTCCTTAGCTTTCTGTTCCTTGGAATGCAAGCGCATGTATGTAGTAGCGGCTAGGCCTGAGGTGGTCAGCGTTTTGGCGCATATCCTACCTCCTCCGAAGATTGCTGGATGCTTTCCTGCTATTATCCCAGTTCTATGACTCCCGTTAAAACAAAGCTTCAGGTGATGAATGATGGATGAGGTGGTGGCAAAGGAGAAAGAGCAGGAGGAACAGGGACCATTCACATCAATATCAGGCCAGTCAACCACACATGTCTTGTAGGATATGCTTCTGTACCAAAAGGAGAGGTTCGGCTACACAGTTATAGGGCATACAGTGAGTGCAATGCCTACCAAAAATTTTGAGGCACTCCAATGCCCCTTGGAAGTGACATGGAGGTCAGAGGGCCTTAACTAAACCATTTTTTCCATTTATAGCAACTGAGTCTCCTGTGCACTGTTGGCCTAAGCAGTGAATGGAAGGCTTTCCAAAAATTATGAGGAACTGCAATGGCCCTTGAAACTGACGTGGATTACACCATACTAAAAAACTTCTACCCATTATTGGGGAGTGGGTCTCCCTTAGTGTTCGCCTATGCATTGAAAACCAAAAGCTGACTAAAATTAGGAGGAAATGCAATGTCCGTTGGAAGAGTCATGGAGGTTAGAGTTAATTAAAAACAACATTTCAATGCCCCTTGGTAGAGCTGTGGAATTCAGAATGGTTTAACAAGACGGTTTTAATGCCCCTTGGAAGAGACGTGGAGGTCACAGTAGCTTAACAAGAGAGTTTTAATGCCCCTTGGAAGACACGTGGAGGTCGCAGTAGCTTAACAAGATGGTTTTAATGCCTCTTGGAAGAGACGTGGAGGTCGCAGTAGCTTAACAAGATGGTTTTAATGCCCCTTGGAAGAGACATGGAGGTTGCAGTAGCTTAACAAGACGGTTATAATGCCCCTTGGAAGAGACGTGGAGGTCGCAGTAGCTTAAAAAGATGGTTTTAATGCCCCTTGGAAAAGTGGTGGAGGTCGCAGTAGCTTAACAAGACGGTTTTAATGCCCCTTGGAAAAGTGGTGGAGGTCGCAGTAGCTTAACAAGATGGTTTTAATGCCCCTTGGAAGAGATGTGGAGGTCGCAGTAGCTTAACAAGATGGTTTTAATGCCCCTTGGAAGAGACGTGGAGGTCGCAGTAGCTTAACAAGATGGTTTTAGTGCCCCTTGGAAGAGACATGGAGGTCGCACTAGCTTAACAAGATGGTTTTAATGCACCTTGGAAGAGACGTGAAGGTCGCAGCAGCTTAACAAGACGGTTTTAATGCCCCTTGGAAGAGACGTGGAGGTCGCAGTAGCTTAACAAGACGGTTTAATGCCCCTTGGAAGAGACGTGGAGGTTGCAGTAGCTTAACAAGACGGTTTTAATGCCCCTTGGAAGAGACGTGGAGGTCGCAGTGGAATAAAAAGACAATATCAATGCCCCTTGAAACTGTGGTGGAGGTTGCAGTAGCTTAACAAGACGGTTTTAATGCCCCTTGGAAGAGCCATGCAGTACAGCATCTTAAAAACATTATTCCCATTATTGGGGAGTGGGTCTCCCATAGTCTTTGCCTATGCCTTCCAAGCAAAAGCTGCCAAAAATTAGGAGGGAGGAACTCCTGGCAACACGGACCAAGGTCACCCTAGTGGTATAGTGGTGGTGGAGGCTGAGGATAAGGAGAAGAGCAAAATACAGCCGAAATGAGGAAGAGTATACCCATGTGTGGGTGTGAAGTGGTGCATGGGAATACACCTCCCGAAATAACACAGTGGATTTGACTTTATGTTACTCTGCTGTCATTTGGTGGTGATGAGAAGTCTGGCCCAATCCAGCCCTTGTTCATTTTGAGGACGCTGGTACGGTCGGCAAGGTACTCCCTCACCATCTTTTAAAACTTTCCACTCCTTGTGAGAGTACCCCGCGCCTCAGGGCCTGTAAGCTGGGCGGGTCTCAGAAAACTGTCCCAGAATGTTGACAGTGTTACCCTGCCTCTGCTGGATTGGAGTTGCGTCTCTCTCACCTGTACGCCTTGGTTGGTCAACAAACTGTGACCTCTGCCGCTAGCTTGTTCAGATGGGAATTTTTTTAACAGTTCTGCAGCAAGGGCCTTCTGGTACTGCCCCATTTTTGTAGACCTCTCCAACTCAGGAATAAGAGAGTGAAAGTTCTCCTTGTAGCAGGGGTCTCAAAGTGTCACCAACCAGTAATGACTGTCACCCAACATTTTTACAACGCGAGGGTCACGGTTAAGGCAGCGTAACATAAAGTCAGCCATGCGTGCCAGACTGGTAACGGGCAAGACTTCCGTGTCCACACCAAGATGACTACTGACCATGCTCTCCCCCTCCTCCTACACCTCCTCCATGTCCTCAGGCCACCCACGCTGAACCGACGGTATGACAATTGTACAGGTACTACCGTCTACAGCGCATGATACCAGCTCCTGCTCTTCCTCCTCCTCCTCCTCTCCCTCAATGAGGCTGGGCTGTGTGTAATTGCCCGCTACGGCTTCTTGATCCATCTCATGAGACTCTGGCTGCAATGCCTCCTCTTTAATTCACTGCAGCGAACGTTGCAAAAGACAGACAAGTGGGATGCTGGCGCTAATGATGGCGTCATCGTCACTCACCATCTTGGTGGACTCCTCAAAGTTTGTCAGGATGGTACATATGTCAGACATCCAGGTCCACTCCTGAGTAGAGATGAGCGGTGTTCGACTCGAACTGTTCTCCAATCTCAAATTCGAGCTGTTTTGGGCGGTGTTCGAGCCGTTCAGCGAACCCGAACGATTTGAAAAAAATTCGGCTGTTCGAGGTTATGTTCAATAACTGTTCGTGCACCAAAATCATAACTGGATTTTTTCTCAGTAATGCTGAAAATTAATGTTAATACGCAGTTTGAGTGTACAGCGGGGCGGGGGGAGGGGCAGGGGATGGATCTCTGCAGAAATAATGAAGATCTCCATTTTTTTTTCTCTTTCCCGCATTTACAGTGGGGAGGTGCAATCTGTCAGCCTATCAGCAGCGCACACACGGAGCAAACTGCTTTTTTTCACACAAGCAAGGGCATGTGTCATTGGCAGTGTATGTCACATGTCCTTGCCCTATAAGACCCAGCCATTTTCCCCGTCGCCACCATTTTCTCACTGCTGCAGCTGCGTGTTTGACGGCACCGCTGTTGCTGTGTGCGCTATACTTTGTTAATTTGAAGCCAATTTTCGCACAAATCTACAGATAGCTTGGGAGTAGGGAATAGTTGTGATTGCAGTCCTTTTAAGGACTAGGTTACATCATTTCCTACGACTTTTATCATGCAGGTCTGTGCTCTTAAATAGAGAGGTTGGGAGTAAAGACTAATTGTAATTGCAGTCCTTTTTAGGGCTAGGTTACATCAGTTCCTATCACTTTTTGCCAGGCAGGTCTGTGCCAGTGCTGTGCAAGTTTTTTTCACAGCATTTGGCTAAATCTAGCAAAGCAAATCCTTTTTGTCCTCTTGCAGTGTGTGTTAGTCAGTGGAGAAGCCTATTTGTGTTGCAAGCTACACCACCTGTGTATAGAATACAAATTTTTTTTACTGCACCTAGTGAAGTAAAACCTTTTGGGCATAGCATCATTCTATTAGTTCATCTATACTAACCTCCACCAGGTTGCAAATTCAAAATAATTTTTATCTGCATCTAGCTCTGAAAAAATATTTGGGCTTCGGCTTGTAGCAGTGTGTGGGACTTGTTCTATTAGTCCATCTATACTAACCTCCAGCAGGTTGCAAATTCAAAATATTTTTTTTCTGCATCTAGCCCTGAAAAAATATTTCGGCTTGTAGCAGTGTGTGGGACTTGTTCTATTAGTCCTTCTATACTAACCTCCAGCAGGTTGCAAATTCAAAATTATTTTTACCTGCATCTAGCTCTGAAAAAATATTTGGGCTTCGGCTTGTAGCAGTGTGTGGGACTTGTTCTATTAGTCCATCTATACTAACCTCCATCAGGTTGCAAATTCAATATAATTTTTTTCTGCATCTAGCTCTGAAAAAATATTTCAGCTTGTAGCAGTGTGTGGGACTTCTTCTATTAGTCCATCTATACTAACCTCCAGCAGGTTGCAAATTCAAAATAATTTTTATCTGCATCTAGCTCTGAAAAAATATTTGGGCTTCGGCTTGTAGCAGTGTGTGGGACTTGTTCTATTAGTCCATCTATACTAACCTCCATCAGGTTGCAAATTCAATATAATTTTTTCCTGCATCTAGCTCTGAAAAAATATTTCGGCTTGTAGCAGTGTGTGGAGCTTGTTCTATTAGTCCATCTATACTAACCTCCACCAGGTTGCAAATTCAATCTAATTTTTTTCTGCATCTAGCTCTGAAAAAATATTTTGGCTTGTAGCAGTGTGTGGGACTTGTTCTATTAGTCCATCTATACTAACCTCCACCAGGTTGCAAATTCAATATAATTTTTATCTGCATCTAGCTCTGAAAAAATATTTTGGCTTGTAGCTGTGTGTGGGACTTGTTCTATTAGTCCATCTATACTAACCTCCACCAGGTTGCAAATTCAATATAATTTTTATCTGCATCTAACCCAGCCAATACTTTTGGGCTAATACCACAGTTTGGCCACTCAGCTCTGTTCGGTTCCCATCCATTGTTTTTTGTGCAAACAACTCCAGAGTTGTGAATTAGTTAACCACCAAAATGAGTGGAAAAAGGCCTGCTGCTGGTGGAAAGGGGAATAGGCGTGTTGGGAAGGGAAAAAAAGGTTGTGTCCGTGGGGTAGGTGTTAAAGCAACAGTAACATCTGCAGAAGAAAGACCATCTTCCAGTCAAACTAAGATGTCTACTTCTTTTAGCGGACAATGTGATAAGATCCCTTTTTTACAGCCACGCCAATCGCTACAAATTCCAGATGAGGCACAAAAACAGCAGGTACTTCAACGGATATCAAGTGCTTCTTTAAGTGGGCTCTCCTCCACCTCAACTTCAACATCACAAATACTCCAGTCCTCAAAGGTGTCACCCCAATCGCACTTGCTTCCTCACAGCTCCCAAGTCTCCAGCTGCCCGTCTGAGTATGGGGTAGAACAGATGGTTGAGTCTGCAGAGCTGTTTACTCATACTATAGCCTGGGAATCAGAGGTCGGCTCCAGAGCTTCTGTGAATCCAGACGAGGAAATGATCTGCACTGATGCCCAGAATCTTTATGAGTCGGATCCAGGACCAGACGCAGAATGTTCTGACCATAATGTAGACCCTCGTTCCCAAACTGTAACTCCTGTTGGTGGAGACAATGAGGAAGATGATGATGAGATTCAAATACCTGATTGGAGCGACAACTTTAGTTTTTTGTCAGGGCAGGAAGAGGTTGGCTCTGAGGACGACGGGTGTGATAACACACAGGGTGATGATGACGAGGTTGGAGATCCCACTTACTGTCAACCCACAGTCAGCCAAGAGATGAGGTCAGCAGAGGAGGTGGAGGAGGATGCTAGTGACGACAAGGTCAGGTTGCACCTTCCTGGACAGAGACGTAGTACTGGAAGCACGTCAACAACTGCATCCTCAAACACAACTCTGCCTCTGACCACAAGTCGTGGTGGCTCTTCAGGTCGCATGGGTGCTAAGCCTTGCATAGCCTGGGCATTTTTTCAGATCGATAAAGATGACCCAACTCATGTTATCTGTAACATTTGTCAGCAAAAGCTAAGTAGAGGCCAAAAAATACATAGTTTGAGTACTTCATGCATGAACCGGCACATGGATATGAAGCATAAGTTGCAGTGGGAAGCTCACTGTGCTACAATGCGGCCTAGCTGGCTGGGCCAACCACCGTCTGCCACATCTTGTGCATCCGCGGCCTCTTCATCCCCTGTGACTGGGGGGACAGCAGTCACACCTGTTTTGGGATGCAGACCTGCCACCTCTTTACCCGCAACAGCCAGCGTGATTGGCAGGTCATCATTTTCTTTGGAGGTGGAAACACCAGCTGGTGTTGAGCGCTGTCCGACATCGATAGCACCACCTTTGGATCAAGGCAACCTAACATGTCCGCCTGCATCTTCCTCACAGACCGGCAGTTTGCCGGGGACACCCTTCTCAACCCCGTCTAAGCACAACAGCCAGCCCTCGGTCCCTCAGATGTGGACAAGTAAAAGACCATTTCCTCCTAGACATGAGAAAGCTAAGAGGTTGAATTTCACCATCTGCAAGCTCTTGGCTACAGAAATGCTTCCTTTCCGCCTGGTGGACACAGAGGATTTTCGAGACCTTATGTTCATCGCAGTGCCCCAGTACCAGATGCCCAGTCGGCACTACTTCTCAAAGAAAGGTGTGCCTGCGCTCCACCAGCATGTCGCACACAACATCACCGCTTCTTTGAGAAACTCTGTGTGTGACACGGTGCATTTCACCACAGACACTTGGATGAGTAGGCATGGACAGGGGCGTTACATGTCACTGACTGGGCACTGGGTAACTATGGTGACAGCAGGACAAGAGGCTGCTGTCCAAGTCTTGCCGTCCCCACGAGTTGTGCGTCAATCCTCTTTATCTCAAAGTTCCTCCACTGCTTCAGCCTCCTCAACCTCCTCTCGGTCCTCCACATGCACCCAAAGCCTGTCTGGTCATGCCACAAGCTTTCTAACTGCGCAGAAGGGATCCTGCACACCTCCTTACTATGCTGGCAGCAGGACTCAACGTCATCAGGTGGTTTTTACTTTGAAATGTCTGGGAAATGTGAGTCACACAGCTGAGGAGTTGTGGTCAGCTCTGGAGACCCAGTTTCATGAATGGTTGTCTCCACTGTACCTAAAACCAGGGAAGGCCATGTGCAACAATGCTGCAAACCTCGGTACGGCCTTTCGCCGGGGCAATGTCACACACGTACCTTGTATGGCTCACGTGTTGAACCTGGTTGTCCAGCAATTTTTAGCCCACTATCCCGGACTAGATGGCCTTCTGCAGAGGGCACGGTCGCTGTGTGCTCACTTCCGCCGTTCGCATCCCGCAGCTCAGCAACTTACATCTCTACAGAAGTCGTTGGGCCTGCCACTTCACCGGCTAAAATGCGATGTGCCTACCCGGTGGAATTCAACTCTGCACATGTTGCAGCGACTGTGGCAGCACCGACAAGCCCTGGTGCAATACGTTGTGACGTATAGCCTGGGCCAACGAGATCCAGAGGTGGGGCAAATCACGCTGGAGGAGTGGTCTCAGATCAGGGACCTATGCACCCTTCTGCACAGTTTTGAAATGGCGACGAAGATGTGTAGTGCTGACGATGCCATTATCAGCATGACTATTCCGGTGATTTACATGCTGGAGCACATGTTAAACAGAATTCGGAGTCAGGTGGTGGCACAAGAGGAGGTGGAGGAAGTAGAGGAGGAGGAGTTGTATGCGGAAGGGCTAACATCTGCAAGGTCCAGACGGTCGGCAGCACCAAGGCGGCAGGCATGTGAGGGTGGGGGAGATGGTTTTACCAGGGCGCATGGTAGCAGCCAAACTAGTGAGGAAGGTGCAGGAGCCCAGGAAGAAGTGGAGGATGAACTGATGGAAGACTCATCATATGAGGGAGACCTTGATCACATTTCTGTTGTGCGAGGTTGGGGGGAGAGGGCAGAGGAAGGAAGCATGATTGTTACCTCGCCACCAACACAACAGGGACTTGGTGCTCCTGGATGTGCAACACACATGAGTGCCTTCTTGCTGCACTACCTGCAACATGACCCTCGAATTGTGAGAATTAGAAATAATCCTGACTACTGGGTTGCCACACTGTTAGATCCCCGGTACAAAAGTAAATTTGCAGAAATTATTCCTACCATAGAAAGAGATGCACGCATGCAGGAGTATCAGCAGAGACTGTTGCAGAATCTTACATGTGCTTTTCCCCAAAACACTAATGGTGCACGTAGTGAATCTCACAGTTCCAACTTGCCAACCGTGGGACCGTCAAGTGTTCAGCACTCAAAACGTAACAGAAACACAGTATCTGCTGGTAACATCAATTTTGCGGAATCATTTCACCACTTTTTTAGCCCATCCTTTGCAAGGCCACAGGAGACAAGAAGTCTGACACATAGTCAACGCCTAGAGACGATGGTACAGGAGTATCTCCAAGTAAACATTGAAGCCATGACTGTGTCACTGGACCCTTGCTCTTTTTGGGCTTCCAATCTGGATAAATGGCCGGAGCCTGCCACTTACGCCTTGGAGATCTTGTCATGCCCCGCAGCACAGCGTTCTGTCTAAACGTGTGTTCAGCGCTGCTGGTGGTGTGCTGACAGATAAGCGCTCGCAGTTGTCCACTGATAATGTAGACAGACTCACGTTCATAAAGATGAACAAATCATGGATCCGAAATGACTTTTCTACCCCTGTGTCATCCTGGGGAGACTAAAAGCTTGATGATTTGTTAAAATCACCTCACCAACCGTTTTAAGCTTTCAAATTACTAATCATGTTTATCTGTCTCTTGGCTGGAAAATAATTTGGGCTTTGTAGCAGTTTGCAGTACTGATTCTATTAGGCCATCTATACTAAGCTCCACCAGCTTTCAAATTAATAATAATTTTTAGCTGCATCTAGCCCGGAAAATAATTTTGGGGCTCCTAGATGCGCAAGACACATGAGTGCCTTCTTGCTGCACTACCTGCAATATGACCCTCACATTGTCAGAATTCGAAGTAATCCTGACTACTGGGTTGCCACACTCTTAGATCCCCCACACTCTTCGATCAACCTTTTCATTTTAATAAAGAACAAAAAAATGGTCATTTTTGAAATTATAAGCATTAGCAGGTTATTAGAAACTGAAATCAAATAGTTTTCAACTCAAAACTTTATTCTAGGTGATGTTACACTTGCACATAGGACCCCTTGTTCGAAAGGAGCTTCTGAACTCTCTCGTCCATTGAATTTGTCAGGTTTTAGATGGTTTCTGCTTCAATTGTTTTGCAGGACAGAATACCCTCTCAGAGCTGTTGCTTAGATGTGAACTGCCTCCCGCCATCATAGACACTCCTTTTGATGATGCTCCAGAGGTTCTCAATGGGGTTGAGGTCAGGGGAGCATGGGGGTCACACCATAAGTTTGTCCCATTTTATGCCCATATCAGCCAGAGATGCAGATGTGTTATGTGCAGCATGAGACGGTGCATTATCATGCATGAAAATGATCTTGCTGCGGAATACACGGATCTTCTTCTTGAACCATGGCAGGAAGTGCTGTTTGAGAAACTCCACATACATTATGGAGTTCATCTTTACCCCTTCAGCGATCCTAAAGGGGCCGACAATCTCTCTCCCCATGATTCCAGCCCAAAACATTTCTCCACCTCCTCCTTGTTGGCGCCGTAGCCGTGTTTGCATGGGGTGTCCATCAACCAGCCATCCTCCACTCCATCCATCTGGACTATCGAGCGTTGCACGGCACTCATCGGTGAACAAAACAGTTTTGAAGTCAGTCTTCATGTATTGTTTGGCCCACTGGAGCCGTTTCTGCTTGTGTGCAGTGGATAGAGGAGGTTGACAGGATGGCTTACGCACAGCTGCAAACCTCTGAATGACTCTGCATTTTGTTGTTCGGGGGACGTTGGAGGCACCAGCAGCTTCAAAAACTTGTCTGCCGCTATGACAAGGCTTTTTTTCCGCTGCTCTTTTAACCTGACGTAATTGCCTGTAGGAAAGAGTCCTTAATTTTCCCTTATCAGCACGCACATGTGTGTACTGTGAATCAGCTACATACTTCTTGATTGTGCGATGATCAGGATGAAATGTCTTGGCAATGTTGATTGTAGTCATACCTTGACCTAAACACTCCACAATTTGTTGCTTCTCAGCAGCCGACACATCCTTTTTCTTTCCCATTTTGGCAGAAAATGTAGGCTGCTTAATAATGTGGGACAGCCTTCTTAAGTAGTCTTGCCTTTCATTGGACACACCTGCCAAACTAATTAGCACAGGTGTCTGCAATTGCTTACAGTGATATAAAGAGCCCTGACACACATCACCATCAATGAGTTTAACTGACAAAAAAAAAATTCTTACCTTATCACTCCTAAACACTTTTTGCATAATAATTTGGAACACAGTGTACATGTGCTTTTCCACAAAACACCAGTGGTTCACGCAGTGAATCTTACAGTTCTAACTTGCCAACCGTGGTCTGTATGGAGTTGTTCAATAAAGGGCCCAAAATTAAGATAACATAGACGGGAGAGGTCTCTATGAATACAAATTCCTAAGTATTTGATACCCTGTGAGGGCCAGGCAAAGGGAAAGTTGGACTGGATGGAATCCTGTATGGATTTGGGGAGGGAGACATCGAGGGCCTCAGACTTAGCTGCATTGATTTTAAAGTTTGACCATGTAACAAAGTGATCTATTTCAGCCATAACAGCAGGGATGGATATATGTGATTGAGTGATATATGCTAGGACATCATCAGCAAATGCAGAGCATTTGTACTTGGTGCCTCCCACCTCAATCCACCTAATATTGGGGTTATGGCGAATTGATGAGAGCAGGTGCTCCGTCACTAGGATGTATAAGAGAGGGGACAGAGGACATCCCTGCCTTGTCCCATTGGTGATTATGAAAGGTGATGAAAATGTTCCATTTATCTTCAGCCTAGGTGACGTATTGCGATACAGGGCCGTGATTTTGGCTATAAAAGGGTCCCCTAGACCCCTACACCAAGCTTTTTAAGATAATAATATATGGTGTGCCAGGAGACTCTATGGAATGCTTTCTCAGCATCCAACGAGAGTATCTAATTGAAAATTTTTAACTGCATCTAGCCCAGGAAATACTTTGTGCCTAGTAGCAGTGTCTGATAGTCAGCGGATTATCCCAGCTGTTAAGCAAGCTACACCACCTGTAGTTTGGACACTTAATTTTTTCAAAGGAAATGGTTCGGGCCCCCGGGACACTCAGTGAAGAGCATCGGGGTTGCACCCCAAGGCATAGGGGCTGGGACTGGCGGCAGGACGCCTTGCGGTGGGCCGCCGAGCTCGATCCTTATTAAAGCTTTTTAACTGCAGCAGCTTTAGTGGACGCTACTGGAGCTGGAATTACGCGGCTGCTGCCATGAAACTTGCCCTCCAATAGATCCATTCAAATTAGAGAGACAATTTAAATTAAAAAGATTAGACCTGCCTCCACCGCTCGCTCGACCCACCAGCGGACAGGCACCAGTATTGGGAGAGGGGGGCTGGCCGTCAGGGTTCACCGAGGCTCTGGCACAAAGCCGCGACAGGGAGGTCGCACGGGCAGGAACGGACTGGCCGTGTCGGCTTCGCACTTTTTTGATTTTAGAAGGGCATGACATGCCTATATCTGTGTCTCCCCCTCCTTTTACTCCTCCACCTCTTTTCTTTTCGCATGACTATATGTACTTGTCACTTTTCCATGTGTTAGTTGTGTCTTCTGAGCAGTTTGTCAGCTTTTGGACACCTTTGAAGGTGTTTTCTAAGTGTTTCTATGTGTTTTTGTTTGCCTGCCATTGGTTTTAACGGTGTTCGACGAACAGTTCGACGAACAGTTCGGTGAACATACGGGTGTTGGACGAACCGAACCGAACTCGAACACTACGGGGGTGGCTCAACACTACTCCTGAGGTCTTATGTGTGGAGTCTGACCTGAATATCGACGGCCTTGTTGCAGCTGCTACTCCACAACTGTTCTCTTCTGCTCACAAATCCTTTGCAACATGTGGAGGGTAGAGTTCCAACGTGTGGGGACATCACACACCAGTCGGTGTGCCGGCAGCTGCAAACGCTGCTACAACACAGCAAGGGTGGTGGAAGCTGTAGCTGACTTGCGAAAATGAGCTGACAGGCGGCGTACTTTGACGAGCAGATCTGGCAACTCAGGGTATGATTTAAGAAACTGCTGAACCACGAGGTTAAGCACATGAGCCAGGCAAGGTACGTGTGTGATCTCGCCTCGCCTCAGAGCCGCCACCAGGTTACGGCCATGGTCACACATGACCATGCCTGGATGTAGGTTCAACGGTCTCAGCCACAGATCTGCCTGCTCTTTCACAGCTGTCCACAACTCACAAGCAGTGTGAGGTTTATCACCTAAGCTTATGAGTTTCAGCACAGCCTGTTGCCGCTTGGCTGAGGCAGTACTGCAGTGTCTCCAGCTTCTAACTGATGTGGTAATATCTGAGATGGAGGCTGAACATGAGGAGGAGGATGATGCGCAGCAGCTGTACACTGTGGGGGCAACTCTGACTGACATAGGGCCCGCAATCCTCGGTGTGGGGAGGATGTGTTCCGTCCCAAGGTCCGACTGGGTCCCGGCTTCCACTATGTTTATCCAGTGTGCCGTCAGGGAGATGTACCATCCCTGGCCACAAGCACTTGTCCACGTGTCCGTTGTCAGGTGGACTCTCCCAGTAACTGCGTTGTTGAGGGCATGGCAGATGTTTTGGGACACGTGCTTGTGTAGTGTGGGGATAGCACACCGGGCAAAATAGTGTCGGCTGGGGACCGAGTACCGAGGGACGGCCACTGCCATAAGGTTGCGGAAGGATTCCGTCTCCACCAGCCTAAAAGGCAGCATTTCCAACGCAAGCAGTTGTGAACTGTGCGAATTTATGACTGTGGCCTGTGGGGCGTTGGCTGCGAATTTGCAATTTCGTTCAAAGGTCTGGAATATGGACAATTGAACGCTGCGGTGGGACGTGGACGTGGATGTTGATGCTGTTTCTTGAGAAACTGCCATAACAAGTGAAGACTGAGAGGAGGGGGCATCTTTGCATGCAGTATGGACAGGGGATTGCCTTGCATGCACAACAGGGGGTTCTATTACACGCACAACAGTGGAAGAAGCAGTGGTGACACCCGCTGACACTGGTCGTGGACCCTGGGGTTTGCCCCACAAAGTCAGGTGCTTTACTGCCATGTGCCTGATCATGCTGGTGGTGGTCAGGCTGGTAGTTTTGTCACCCCTGCTGATGCTGGCATGGCAGGTGGTACAAATGGCCTTTTTGGGGTTATCAGCAGAGTCTTTAAAAAAATTGCAGACTCTGGAAGACCTACCGGTTGTACTGGCAACGTCCCTCGTGTTGGTGTTAAGGGGAACTGTTCTTCTGTGTGCGGCCACCACACTGCTTCTTCCTGCCTGTTGGGGTACTCTGCCTCCCTCCCCCCGTGTGCTGCTGGCCTCGCTCTGCATGTCCTCCTGCCACGTTGGGTCAGTTACTAGATCATCCACCACCTCCTCCTCTTCCACTTGTGCACCACGATCCTCCTCCTCACTTTGTGGCAATTGTGTCTCGTCATCGTCCACCTCTTGTGACAAATTGGCAGCGTCGACTTCCTCTGGCCGTGGCTGTTCAAATATTTGGGCATCGCTACATGGGATCTCCTCTTCCACCACTTCAAGCGGAGCAGGTGAGGGGCACAAATATGAAAATGGACCAGTGAAGAGCTCTTCAGAGTGTCCAAGTGTGGGATCAGTTGCTGTCTGACGACACTCGGCATGGTGGGAGGAAGGAGCATCAGGGTGAGGAGGAATATGTGGTCGAGACTCACGGCTACTAAAACTTGACCGTGTGGAAGACAGGCCGGAGGTGGTGGTGCCCAGATAACTGGAAGTATTATCAGCTATCCAATTAATAACCTATTCACACTGATCAGTTCGCAATACTGGTGTTGTAGTGTGGTTCCCTAGTAATTCGGTCAAGAAGTGGGAGTGAGAAGATGTGGCTGTTGGTTGTGGCACATTTTCACCTTGGCCACGGCCCCGTCCTCTACACGCACCATCACCAGAACGTCCAGTTCCACGTCCCTTGCCACGCGCTTTTCCCATTGTAAATGAAGCAAAATAGCTTACACTCTAACTATCAATGGAAAAAGGGTAACAAAAAGGAGATTAGAACCGTGGAAGAGGAAAACCACAGTTCTATTTCTCTGGCCTACACCAGAATCTTTTAAACAGATATATTTGTGTCTGAACAATCAGGGAGACACTATTATTGTTTTTCTTTAGGGAAAAAATACCAAAAGCTGGATAATACAGAGATTTGAACCGTGGAACTGCAAAACCACAGTTATATTTTTCTGGCCTACACCAGAATATTTCAAACAGATATATTTGTGTCTGACCAGTCAGGGAGACACTATTACGTTTTTTTTTTACGGCAAAAAATGCGAAAAACAGGATAATACAGAGATTTGACCCGTGGAACTGCAAAACCACAGTTATATTTTTCTGGCCTACACCAGAATCTTTTAAACAGATATATTTGTGTCTGAACAATCAGGGAGACACTATTACTGTTTTTCTTTACGGAAAAAATACCAAAAGCTGGATAATACAGAGATTTGAACCGTGGAACTGCAAAACCACAGTTATCATTTTCTGGCCTACACCAGACTCTTTTAAACAGATATATTGGTGTCTGACCAGTCAGAGAGACACTATTACGTTTTTTTTACGGCAAAAAATGCCAAAAACAGGATAATACAGAGATTTGACCAGTGGAACTGCAAAACCACAGTTATATTTTTCTGGCCTACACCAGCATCTTTCAAACAGATATATTTGTGTCTGACCAATCAGGGAGACACTATTACTGTTTTCTTTACGGAAAAAATACCAAAAGCAGGATAATACAGAGATTTGAACCGTGGTACTGCAAAACCACAGTTATATTTTTCTGGCCTACACCAGACTCTTTTAAACAGATATATTGGTGTCTGACCAGTCAGGGAGACACTATTAAGCTTTTTTTTACAGCAAAAAATGCCAAAAACAGGATAATACAGAGATTTGACCCGTGGAACTGCAAAACCACAGTTTTATTTTTCTGGCCTACACCAGACTCTTTTAAACAGATATATTGGTGTCTGACCAGTCATGGAGACACTGTTACGTTTTTTTTTTATGGCAAAAAATGCGAAAAACAGGATAATACAGAGATTTGACCCGTGGAACAGCAAAACCACAGTTATATTTTTCTGGCCTACACCAGAATCTTTCAAACAGATATATTTGTGTCTGAACAATCAGGGAGACACTATTACTTTTTTTCTTCAGGGAAAAAATACCAAAAGCTGGATAATACAGAGATTTGTACCGTGCAACTGCAAAATCACATTTATATTTTTCTGGCCTACACCAGACTCTCTTAAACAGATATATTGGTGTCTGACCAGTCAAGGAGACACTATTGCTGTTTTTTTAATGGCAAAAAATGCCAAAAACAGGATAATACAGAGATTTGACATGTGGAACTGCAAAAGCACAGTTATATTTTTCGGGCCTACACCAGACTTTTTTAAACAGATATATTGGTGTCTGAACAGTCACAGACACACTCAATTTTTTTTTTTTTTTGGGGGGGGGGGATACCAAACAATTAATAAGATGCGTATTTGGACAGTCTGAATGAGGAAAAAAAGAATACAGGATTTAGATGAAAAAAAAAATTTTTTCCTGGCCCCTGATACCGGGGTGATAAGTTTAGCAATTTGACCAACAGGAGCACACAGGACTGTAATGCAGCGTTTGCTGGTATAACCACTGCGTCTCCTATACAGCCTGCCTGCCTGCCTGATATCTGGGATGGATATTAGTCCTGAGAAGGACTGTTTGTTTGATTTGGCAGGCTTTAGAGACCCTACACTAACTATTTCGGAGTATAAATCTCTCCCTAGCTCAGCAGCACTGACCCTACACTGTCTGATCCGGAGTGACTGTGCACAAGATGGCGGCGCCCGGTTTTAAATACTCGAGGTGACGCTGTGCGGCCAGCCAATCACTGTAATGCCCACAAACAACATGGCTGTGGCATTACAGTGACTGGCTGGCAATCGCTGAATGTTCATTGGCTCTGTAAAGAGCGCCAAACGTGCAGGGCGGAGACCCGAGCTCCCGCCCGAGTAACCCGGAAATGCTCAGTGCTCGCCGAACATCCCAAGCAGTGAGATGCTCGGGCGAGTACCGAGCAGTGTCGAGCAAAATTTGTAGGACTAATATCCATCCCAGATATCAGGCAGGCAGGCAGACTGTATAGGAGATGCAGTGGTTATACCAACAAACACTGCATTACAGTCCTGTGTGCGCCTACTGGTCAAATGGCTAGACTTATCCCTCGGTCTTAGGGGCCAGGAAAAATCCTTTTTTTTTCATCTAAATGCTGCATTTTTTTTTTCCTCAGTCAGACTGTCCAAATACGCGTCTTATTAACCTTTTGGTATCCCCCCCCCCCAAAAAAAAAATTGAGTGTGTCTGTGACTGTTCAGACACCAATATATCTGTTTAAAAGAGTCTGGTGTACACTTTGGTTTTGCAGTTCCACGGTTCAAATCACTGTATTATCAAGCTTTTGGACGTTTTTCCGTAAAAAAAAAAAACAGTAATAGTGTCTCGCTGACTTTTCAGACACAAATATATCTGTTTAAAAGATTCTGGTGTAGGCCAGATAACTAGAAGTTTGGTTTTGCCGTTCCACGGTTTAAATCTCTGTATTATCCTGCTTTTGGCATTTTTTCCGTAAAAAAAAAAAAGTAATAGTGTCTCCCTGACTGTTCAGACACAAATATATCTGTTTAAAAGATTCTGGTGTAGGCCACATAACTATAACTGTGGTTTTGCAGTTCCAGAGTTCAAATCTCTGTATTATCCTGCTTTTGGCCTTTTTCCGTAAAAAAAAACAGTAATAGAGTCTCCCTGACTCAGGGGCGGACACAGACTGTAGTGGGCCCCTGTGCAAGAAATTTTTGGGGGCCCCCCCCTGCGCTTCATAAGGCAACAAAGTTATGTAAACATAACCCCCCCATGTGCAGCTCTCACCCCCCCATGTGCAGCTCACCCCCCGGATGCATCTCTCATCCCCCCCCCCGTGCATCTCTCATCCCCCCCCCGTGCATCTCTCACCCCCCCATGTGCATCTCTCACCCCCCCATGTGCATCTCTCACCCCCCCATGTGCATCTCTCATCCCCCCCATGTGCATCTCTCATCCCCCCCATGTGCATCTCTCACCCCCCCATGTGCATCTCTCACCCCCCCATGTGCATCTCTCACCCCCCCATGTGCATCTCTCATCCCCCCATGTGCATCTCTCATCCCCCCCATGTGCATCTCTCATCCCCCCCATGTGCATCTCTCACCCCCCCATGTGCATCTCTCACCCCCCCATGTGCATCTCTCACCCCCCCCATGTGCATCTCTCATCCCCCCCACTCCTAGTTAATTAATTGTATTTAAGAAAAATAAAACTTGTTATACTTACCCCCATGCGATCCCTGCAGAATCCTGGCGCTCGTCCACGTCGCTGCCACCAGGCTCTCCTGACGTTCGGCCATGTGACGGTGCCACATACATAGCCAACAGCTTTTGTTTTGGCCAAAAGATTTTTAAAGCCGCCACCATGATAAGGTAGACTCTTCTGGCTGGGCCCTACTCTAACCTATTAAAATTTTCTTAAAATATCCAATACTCTTTTTAGATATATTTTTATTTAGTTTTCTTTAAGGGAATGTGTCATATACATTTTTTTTTTAAATGACCAATAATACCACATACAGGGAATACCGCCACACCATCACCAGACCACATATTACCACAACATAGTGACCGAATAATACCACACAGAAGGGAGAAAAACTGCCACACCATGACCAGACCACATATTACCACCACATTACTAATATTACCACCACATTACTAATATTACCATAAGTGTCATTATACACGGGAGCTCTATACATGGTATGTATAATGTAAGTGTCCAGGTAATCTAGTGATCACCAGTGACATTATACACAGGAGCTCTGTATATAGTGTCAGTGTACAGGTAATACAGTGATCACCAGTGACATTATACACAGGAGCTCTGTATATAGTGTACAGGTAATACAGGGATCACCAGTGACATTATACACAGGAGCTCTGTATATAGTGTACAGGTAATACAGGGATCACCAGTGACATTATACACAGGAGCTCCGTATATATTGTCAGTGTACAGGTAATACAGTGATCACCAGTGACATTATACACAGGAGCTCTGTATATAGTGTACAGGTAATACAGGGATCACCAGTGACATTATACACAGGAGCTCTGTATATAGTGTACAGGTAATACAGGGATCACCAGTGACATTATACACAGGAGCTCTGTATATATTGTCAGTGTACAGGTAATACAGTGATCACCAGTGACATTATACACAGGAGCTCTGTATATAGTGTCAGTGTACAGGTAATACAGTGATCACCAGTGACATTATACACAGGAGCTCTGTATATAGTGTACAGGTAATACAGTGATCACCAGTGACATTATACACAGGAGCCCGGTACATAGTATATAGTGTAAGTGTACATGTAATGCACTGACTCACTGGTGACGTCTCTAGGTGAAGTCCTTCAGCTACGCTTTTCTCCTTCATCCAGCACAGACCGCCATCACGTCTTCCAGCCAGGACTCGTCTCTGCATAAAATAACACAGTTATCTAGAGCACATTCCCCAACTTCTACATTACGCAGCTGAATACAGACGTGCATCCACCATCAATATATGGTTAGTTATTATGCAACCTACTATTCCAAATATAAATTGTAATCCACCACGGTGCCCCCATTAACTGTAAATAGGCACTTAATATATAATTTAATTAGAACCTCTACTCTATACTTCCTGCTCCCTGCATTCATTATTTACATGCACCCCCTGCCCCAATTCATTATATCATGTCCGTGCTCTCCCCACCCCATCGTCATTTATCATTTACTCTCCCCCACCCCACATTCATTATGTGCAGCTCATTATCCCCCTACTCCCAATTCCCCCATGTGCAGCTCATTTTCTCCCAATTCCCCCATGTGCAGCTCTCATCCCCCCATGAGCAGCTCTCACCACCCCCCATGTGCACATCTCTCATCCCCCTCCCCCACATGTGCCCCTCTCTCATCCCCCTCCCCCACATGTGCCCCTCTCTCATCCCCCTCCCCCACATGTGCCCCTCTCTCATCCCCCCCATGTGCAGCTCTCACCACCCCCCCATGTGCCCCTCTCTCATCCCCCTCCCCCACATGTGCCCCTCTCTCATCCCCCTCCCCCCCATGTGCCCCTCTCTCATCCCCCCCATGTGCATCTCTCATCCCCCCATGTGCATCTCTCATCCCCCCATGTGCATCTCTCATCCCCCCATGTGCATCTCTCATCCCCCCATGTGCATCTCTCATCCCCCCCATGTGCATCTCTCATCCCCCCACATGTGCACATCTCTCATCCCCCTCCCCCACATGTGCACCTCTCTCATCCCCCCATGTGCATCTCTTATCCCCCTCCCCATGTGCATCTCTTATCTCCCCCCATGTGCATCTCTTATCCCCCCCCCATGTGCATCTCTTATCTCCCCCCATGTGCATCTCTTATCCCCCCCCACATGTGCACCTCTCTCATCCCCCCCACCCCATGTGCATCTTTTATCATCTCCCCCCCACGTGCACCTCTCTCATCCCCCTCCCCCCACGTGCACCTCTCTCATCCCCCTCCCCCCACATGTGCACCTCTCTCATCCCCCCCACCCCATGTGCATCTTTTATCATCTCCCCCCCCCCCATGTGCATCTCTTATCACACACACACACACACACACCTCCCATTCCCCCCACTCCTAGTAAATTGTATTTTGAAAAAAACAAAACTTGTTATACTTACCCCCATGCGATCCCTGCAGAATCCTGGCGCTCGTCCAAATCGCTGACACTAGGTTCTCCTGACTTCCGGCCATGTGACGGCGCCGTCACATGACCGGAAATCAGGGGAATCATGAAGGAGCTGCCGCAGGAGCGCAGCGCAGCGCTGAGATGTCCCGGACCCGGCGCTTAGCATGGGGCCGGGGGCCCCATGAGGAGAGAGACTAACAAGAGGGGTCCCCCAACGGGGCTCCAAAGGGGCCCCTACCGGCTGGGCCCCACACTGGAGTCAGGGCAGACATGCCCTGATGGCGGCCCTGCTGGAGGCTGGAGGGGCCCCCTCTCCCTCGGGGCCCCCGTTCAATGAACCGGCTGCACGGGCGGTAGTTCCGCCCCTGCCCTGACTGTTCAGACACAAATATATCTGTTTAAACGATTCTGGTGTAGGCCAGATAACTAGAACTGTGGTTTTGCAGTTCCACGGTTCAAATTTCAGTATTATGGAGCTTTTGGCCTTTTTCCGTAAAAAAAACAGTAATAGTGTCTCCCTGACTGTTCAGACATAAATAAACCTGTTTAAAAGATTCTGGTGTAAGCCAGATAACTAGAACTGTGGTTTTGCAGTTCCACGGTTCAAATCTCTGTATTATCCTGCTTTTGGCATTTTTTCCATAAAAAAAACAGTAATAGTGTCTCCCTGACTGTTCAGACACAAATATATCTGTTTAAAAGATTCTGGTGTAGGACACATAACTATAACTGTGGTTTTGCAGTTCCACGGTTCAAATCTCTGTATTATCCTGCTTTTGGCCTTTTTTCTGTAAAAAAAAAAAACAGTAATAGTGTCTCCCTGACTGTTCAGACTCAAATATATCTGTTTAAAAGATTCTGGTGTAGGCCAGATAACTAGATCTGTGGTTTTGCAGTTCCACGGTTAAAATCTCTGTATTATCCTGCTTTTGGCATTTTTTCCGTAAAAAAAAACAGTAATAGTGTCTCCCTGACTGTTCAGACACAAATATACTGTTTAAAAGATTCTGGTGTAGGCCAGAGAAATAGAACTGTGGTTTTACAGTTCCACGGTTCAAATCTCTGTTTTATCCTGCTTTTGGCCCTTTCTCCGTTAAAAAAAACAGTAATAGTGTCTCGCTGACTGTTCAGACACAAATATATCTGTTTAAAAGATTCTGGTGTAGGCCAGAGAAATAGAGCTGTGGTTTTCTTCTTCCACGGTTCAAATCTCTGTATTATCCTGCTTTTGGCATTTTTTCCGTAAAAAAAAACAGTAATAGTATCTCCCTGACTGTTCAGACACAAATATATCTGTTTAAAAGATTCTGGTGTAGGCCAGATAACTAGAACTGTGGTTTTGCAGTTCCATGGGTCAAATCTCTGTATTATCCTGCTTTTGGCATTTTTTCCGTTAAAAAAAACAGTAATAGTAACTCCCTGACTGTTCAGACACAAACATATCTGTTTAAAAGATTCTGGTGTAGGCCAGATAACTAGAAGTTTGGTTTTGCCGTTCCACGGTTCAAATCTCAGTATTATGCAGCTTTTGGCCTTTTTTCCGTAAAAAAAAAAGCAATAGTGTCTCCCTGACTGTTCATACATAAATATATCTGTTTAAAAGATTCTGGTGTAGGTCAGATAACTAGAACTGTGGTTTTGCAGTTCCAGGGTTCAAATCTCTGTATTATCCTGCTTTTGGCCTTTTTTCCGTAAAAAAACAGTAATAGTGTCTCCCTGACTGTTCAGACACAAATATATCTGTTTAAAAGATTCTGGTGTAGGCCAGATAACTAGAAGTTTGGTTTTGCCGTTCCACGGTTCTAATCTCAGTATTATGCAGCTTTTGGCCTTTTTCCATAAAAAAAAAACAGTAATAGTGTCTCCCTGACTGTTCAGACACAAATATATCTGTTTAAAAGATTCTGGTGTAGGCCAGATAACAAGAACTGTGGTTTTGCAGTTCCACGGCTCAAATCTCTGTATTATCCTTCTTTTGGCATTTTTTCAGTTTAAAAAAAACAGTAATAGTAACTCCCTGACTGTTCAGACACAAATATATCTGTTTAAAAGATTCTGGTGTAGGCCACATAACTATAACTGTGGTTTCGCAGTTCCACAGTTCAGATCTCTGTATTATCCTGCTTTTGGCCTTTTTTCTGTAAAAAAAACAGTAATAGTGTCTCCCTGACAGTTCAGACTCAAATACATCTGTTTAAAAGATTCTGGTGTAGGCCAGATAACTAGATCTGTGGTTTTGCAGTTCCACGTTTCAAATCTCTGTATTATCCTGCTTTTAGCATTTTTTCCTAAAAAAAAAGCCGTAATAGTGTCTCCCTGACTGTTCAGACACAAATATATCTGTTTAAAAGATTCTGGTGTAGGCCACATAACTATAACTGTGGTTTTGCAACTCCACGGTTCAAATCTCTGTATTATCCTGCTTTTGGCATTTTTTTCTATAAAAAAAAACAGTAATAGTGTCTCCCTGACTGTTCAGACTCAAATACATCTGTTTAAAAGATTCTGGTGTAGGCCAGATAACTAGATCTGTGGTTTTGCAGTTCCATGGTTCAAATCTCTGTATTATCCTGCTTTTGGCATTTTTTCCATAAAAAAAACAGTAATAGTGTCTACCTGACTGTTCAGACACAAATATATCTGTTTAAAAGATTCTGGTGTAGGCCACATAACTATAACTGTGGTTTTGCAGTTCCACGGTTCAAATCTCTGTATTATCCTGCTTTTGGCATATTTTCTGTAAAAAAAAAACAGTAATAGTAACTCCCTGACTGTTCAGACACAAATATATCTGTTTAAAAGATTCTGGTGTAGGCCACATAACTATAACTGTGGTTTCGCAGTTCCACAGTTCAGATCTCTGTATTATCCTGCTTTTGGCCTTTTTTCCGTAAAAAAACAGTAATAGTGTCTCCCTGACTGTTCAGACACAAATATATCTGTTTAAAAGATTCTGGTGTAGGCCAGATAACTAGAAGTTTGGTTTTGCCGTACCACGGTTCTAATCTCAGTATTATGCAGCTTTTGGCCTTTTTCCATAAAAAAAACAGTAATAGTGTCTCCCTGACTGTTCAGACATAAATAAATCTGTTTAAAAGATTCTGGTGTAGGCCAGATAACTAGATCTGTGGTTTTGCAGTTCCACGGTTAAAATCTCTGTATTATCCTGCTTTTGGCATTTTTTCCTAAAAAAAAACCCGTAATAGTGTCTCCCTGACTGTTCAGACACAAATATATCTGCTTAAAAGATTCTGGTGTAGGCCACATAACTATAACTGTGGTTTTGCAACTCCACGGTTCAAATCTCTGTATTATCCTGCTTTTGGCATTTTTTTCTATAAAAAAAAACAGTAATAGTGTCTCCCTGACTGTTCAGACTCAAATACATCTGTTTAAAAGATTCTGGTGTATGCCAGATAACTAGATCTGTGGTTTTGCAGTTCCATGGTTCAAATCTCTGTATTATCCTGCTTTTGGCATTTTTTCCGTAAAAAAAAACAGTAATAGTGTCTCCCTGACTGTTCAGACACAAATATATCTGGTTAAAAGATTCTGGTGTAGGACACATAACTATAACTGTGGTTTTGCAGTTCCACGGTTCAAATCTCTGTATTATCCTGCTTTTGGCCTTTTTTCTGTAAAAAAAAAACAGTAATAGTGTCTCCCTGACTGTTCAGACTCAAATATATCTGTTTAAAAGATTCTGGTGTAGGCCAGATAACTAGATCTGTGGTTTTGCAGTTCCACGGTTAAAATCTCTGTATTATCCTGCTTTTGGCATTTTTTCCGTAAAAAAAAACAGTAATAGTGTCTCCCTGACTGTTCAGACACAAATATACTGTTTAAAAGATTCTGGTGTAGGCCAGAGAAATAGAACTGTGGTTTTACAGTTCCACGGTTCAAATCTCTGTTTTATCCTGCTTTTGGCCCTTTCTCCGTTAAAAAAAACAGTAATAGTGTCTCGCTGACTGTTCAGACACAAATATATCTGTTTAAAAGATTCTGGTGTAGCCCAGAGAAATAGAGCTGTGGTTTTCTTCTTCCACGGTTCAAATCTCTGTATTATCCTGCTTTTGGCATTTTTTCCGTAAAAAAAACAGTAATAGTATCTCCCTGACTGTTCAGACACAAATATATCTGTTTAAAAGATTCTGGTGTAGGCCAGATAACTAGAACTGTGGTTTTGCAGTTCCACGGGTCAAATCTCTGTATTATCCTGCTTTTGGCATTTTTTCCGTTAAAAAAAACAGTAATAGTAACTCCCTGACTGTTCAGACACAAACATATCTGTTTAAAAGATTCTGGTGTAGGCCAGATAACTAGAAGTTTGGTTTTGCCGTTCCACGGTTCAAATCTCAGTATTATGCAGCTTTTGGCCTTTTTTCCGTAAAAAAAAAGTAATAGTGTCTCCCTGACTGTTCATACATAAATATATCTGTTTAAAAGATTCTGGTGTAGGTCAGATAACTAGAACTGTGGTTTTGCAGTTCCAGGGTTCAAATCTCTGTATTATCCTGCTTTTGGCCTTTTTTCCGTAAAAAAACAGTAATAGTGTCTCCCTGACTGTTCAGACACAAATATATCTGTTTAAAAGATTCTGGTGTAGGCCAGATAACTAGAAGTTTGGTTTTGCCGTTCCACGGTTCTAATCTCAGTATTATGCAGCTTTTGGCCTTTTTCCATAAAAAAAAAACAGTAATAGTGTCTCCCTGACTGTTCAGACACAAATATATCTGTTTAAAAGATTCTGGTGTAGGCCAGATAACAAGAACTGTGGTTTTGCAGTTCCACGGCTCAAATCTCTGTATTATCCTTCTTTTGGCATTTTTTCAGTTTAAAAAAAACAGTAATAGTAACTCCCTGACTGTTCAGACACAAATATATCTGTTTAAAAGATTCTGGTGTAGGCCACATAACTATAACTGTGGTTTCGCAGTTCCACAGTTCAGATCTCTGTATTATCCTGCTTTTGGCCTTTTTTCTGTAAAAAAAACAGTAATAGTGTCTCCCTGACAGTTCAGACTCAAATACATCTGTTTAAAAGATTCTGGTGTAGGCCAGATAACTAGATCTGTGGTTTTGCAGTTCCACGGTTCAAATCTCTGTATTATCCTGCTTTTAGCATTTTTTCCTAAAAAAAAAGCCGTAATAGTGTCTCCCTGACTGTTCAGACACAAATATATCTGTTTAAAAGATTCTGGTGTAGGCCACATAACTATAACTGTGGTTTTGCAACTCCACGGTTCAAATCTCTGTATTATCCTGCTTTTGGCATTTTTTTCTATAAAAAAAAAACAGTAATAGTGTCTCCCTGACTGTTCAGACTCAAATACATCTGTTTAAAAGATTCTGGTGTAGGCCAGATAACTAGATCTGTGGTTTTGCAGTTCCATGGTTCAAATCTCTGTATTATCCTGCTTTTGGCATTTTTTCCATAAAAAAAACAGTAATAGTGTCTACCTGACTGTTCAGACACAAATATATCTGTTTAAAAGATTCTGGTGTAGGCCACATAACTATAACTGTGGTTTTGCAGTTCCACGGTTCAAATCTCTGTATTATCCTGCTTTTGGCATATTTTCTGTAAAAAAAAAACAGTAATAGTAACTCCCTGACTGTTCAGACACAAATATATCTGTTTAAAAGATTCTGGTGTAGGCCACATAACTATAACTGTGGTTTCGCAGTTCCACAGTTCAGATCTCTGTATTATCCTGCTTTTGGCCTTTTTTCCGTAAAAAAACAGTAATAGTGTCTCCCTGACTGTTCAGACACAAATATATCTGTTTAAAAGATTCTGGTGTAGGCCAGATAACTAGAAGTTTGGTTTTGCCGTTCCACGGTTCTAATCTCAGTATTATGCAGCTTTTGGCCTTTTTCCATAAAAAAACAGTAATAGTGTCTCCCTGACTGTTCAGACATAAATAAATCTGTTTAAAAGATTCTGGTGTAGGCCAGATAACTAGATCTGTGGTTTTGCAGTTCCACGGTTAAAATCTCTGTATTATCCTGCTTTTGGCATTTTTTCCTAAAAAAAAAACCCGTAATAGTGTCTCCCTGACTGTTCAGACACAAATATATCTGCTTAAAAGATTCTGGTGTAGGCCACATAACTATAACTGTGGTTTTGCAACTCCACGGTTCAAATCTCTGTATTATCCTGCTTTTGGCATTTTTTTCTATAAAAAAAAACAGTAATAGTGTCTCCCTGACTGTTCAGACTCAAATACATCTGTTTAAAAGATTCTGGTGTATGCCAGATAACTAGATCTGTGGTTTTGCAGTTCCATGGTTCAAATCTCTGTATTATCCTGCTTTTGGCATTTTTTCCGTAAAAAAAAACAGTAATAGTGTCTCCCTGACTGTTCAGACACAAATATATCTGTTTAAAAGATTCTGGTGTAGGCCACATAACTATAACTGTGGTTTTGCAACTCCACGGTTCAAATCTCTGTATTATCCTGCTTTTGGCATTTTTTTCTATAAAAAAAAACAGTAATAGTGTCTCCCTAACTGTTCAGACTCAAATACATCTGTTTAAAAGATTCTGGTGTAGGCCAGATAACTAGATCTGTGGTTTTGCAGTTCCATGGTTCAAATCTCTGTATTATCCTGCTTTTGGCATTTTTTCCATAAAAAAAACAGTAATAGTGTCTACCTGACTGTTCAGACACAAATATATCTGTTTAAAAGATTCTGGTGTAGGCCACATAACTATAACTGTGGTTTTGCAGTTCCACGGTTCAAATCTCTGTATTATCCTGCTTTTGGCATATTTTCTGTAAAAAAAAACAGTAATAGTAACTCCCTGACTGTTCAGACACAAATATATCTGTTTAAAAGATTCTGGTGTAGGCCACATAACTATAACTGTGGTTTCGCAGTTCCACAGTTCAGATCTCTGTATTATCCTGCTTTTGGCCTTTTTTCCGTAAAAAAACAGTAATAGTGTCTCCCTGACTGTTCAGACACAAATATATCTGTTTAAAAGATTCTGGTGTAGGCCAGATAACTAGAAGTTTGGTTTTGCCGTACCACGGTTCTAATCTCAGTATTATGCAGCTTTTGGCCTTTTTCCATAAAAAAACAGTAATAGTGTCTCCCTGACTGTTCAGACATAAATTAATCTGTTTAAAAGATTCTGGTGTAGGCCAGATAACTAGATCTGTGGTTTTGCAGTTCCACGGTTCAAATCTCTGTATTATCCTGCTTTTGGCATTTTTTCCTAAAAAAAAACCCGTAATAGTGTCTCCCTGACTGTTCAGACACAAATATATCTGCTTAAAAGATTCTGGTGTAGGCCACATAACTATAACTGTGGTTTTGCAACTCCACGGTTCAAATCTCTGTATTATCCTGCTTTTGGCATTTTTTTCTATAAAAAAAACAGTAATAGTGTCTCCCTGACTGTTCAGACTCAAATACATCTGTTTAAAAGATTCTGGTGTAGGACAGATAACTAGATCTGTGGTTTTGCAGTTCCATGGTTCAAATCTCTGTATTATCCTGCTTTTGGCATTTTTTCCATAAAAAAACAGTAATAGTGTCTACCTGACTGTTCAGACACAAATATATCTGTTTAAAAGATTCTGGTGTAGGCCACATAACTATAACTGTGGTTTTGCAGTTCCACGGTTCAAATCTCTGTATTATCCTGCTTTTGGCATATTTTCTGTAAAAAAAACAGTAATAGTGTCTCCCTGACTGTTCAGACTCAAATATATCTGTTTAAAAGATTCTGGTGTAGGCCAGATAACTAGATCTGTGGTTTTGCAGTTCCACGGTTAAAATCTCTGTATTATCCTGCTTTTGGCATTTTTTCCATAAAAAAAACAGTAATAGTGTCTCCCTGACTGTTCAGACACAAATATACTGTTTAAAAGATTCTGGTGTAGGCCAGAGAATCAGAACTGTGGTTTTGCAGTTCCACGTTTCAAATCTCTGTTTTATCCTGCTTTTCGCCCTTTTTCCGTTAAAAAAAAAACAGTAATAGCGTCTCGCTGACTGTTCAGACACAAATATATCTGTTTAAAAGATTCTGCTGTAGGCCAGAGAAATAGAGCTGTGGTTTTCCTCTTCCACGGTTCAAATCTCTGTATTATCCTGCTTTTGGCATTTTTTCCGTTAAAAAAAAATAGTAATAGTAACTCCCTGACTGTTCAGACATAAATACATAAATATATCTGTTTAAAAGATTCTGGTGTAAGCCAGAGAACTAGAACTGTGGTTTTGCAGTTTCACGGTTCAAATCTCTGTATTATCCGGCTTTTGGCCTTTTTTCCGTTAAAACAAACAGTAATAGTGTCTCCCTGACTGTTCAGACACAAATATATCTGTTTAGAAACATTCTGGTGTAGGCCAGAGAAATAGAACTGTGGTTTTAATCTTCCACAGTTCTAATCTCCTTTTTATTACCCTTTTTCCATTGATAGTGTGAGTGTAAGCTATTTTACTTAATTTACAATGGGCAAGGTGCGTGGCAAGGGACATGGAACTGGACGTTCTGGTGATGGTGCGTGTAGAGGATGGGGCTGTGGCCAAGGTGAAAATGTGCCACATCCCACAACCACATCTTCTCGCTCCCACTTCTTGACCGAATTACTAGGGAAGCACACTACAACATCAGTATTGCAAATTGATCAATGTGAACAGGTTATTAATTGGATAGCAGATACTTCCAGTTACCTGGGCACCACCACCTCCGGTCTGTCTTCCACACGGTCAAGTTTTAGTAGCCGTGAGTCTCGACTGCATACTCCTCCTCACCCTGATGCTCCTTCCTCCCACCATGCCGAGTGTCGTCAGACAGCAACTGATCCCACACTTGGACATTCTGAAGAGCTCTTCACTGGTCCATTTCCATATTTGTGACCCTCGCCTGCTCCGCTTGAAGTGGTGGAAGAGGAGATCCCATGTAGCGATGCCCAAATATTTAAACAGCCACGGCCACAGGAAGTCAACGCTGGCAATTTGTCACAAGAGGTGGACGATGACAAGACACAATTGCCACAAAGTGAGGAGGAGGATCGTGGTGCACAAGTGGAAGAGGAGGAGGTGGTGGATGATCTAATAACTGACCCAACGTGGCAGGAGGACATGCAGAGCGAGGCCAGCAGCACACGGGGAGGGAGGCAGAGTACCCCAACAGGCAGGAAGAAGCAGTGTGGTGGCCGCACACAAAAGGCGGGCAACAGTTCCCCGTAACACCAACACGAGGGATGTTGCCAGTACAACCGGTAGGCCTTCCAGAGTCTGCAATTTTTTTTAAAGACTGCTGATAACTCCAAAAAGGCCATTTGTACCACCTGCCATGCGAGCATCAGCAGGGGTGACAAAACTACCAGCCTGACCACCACCAGCATGATCAGGCACATGGCAGCAAAGCACCCGACTTTGTGGGGCGAACCCCAGGGTCCACGACCAGTGTCAGCGGGTGTCACCACTGCTTCTTCCGCTGTTGTGCGTGTAATAGAACCCCCTGTTGTGCGTGCAAGGCAATCCCCTGTCCATACTGCATGCAAAGATGCCCCCTCCTCTCAGTCTTCACTTGCTATGGCAGTTTCTCAAGAAACAGCTTCAACGTCCACGTCCACGTCCCACCGCAGCGTTCAATTGTCCATATCCCAGACCTTTGAACGAAAGCACAAATTCGCAGCCAACGCCCCACAGGCTACTAAATTTGCACATTTCATGACTGCTTGCGTTGGAAATGCTGCCTTTTAGGCTGGAGTAGACGGAATCCTTCCGCAACCTTATGGCGGTGGCCGTCCCTCGGTACTCAGTCCCCAGCCGACACTATTTTGGCCTCTGTGCCATCCCTGCACTACACAAGCACGTGTCCCAAAACATCTGCCATGCCCTCAACAACGCAGTTACTGGGAGAGTCCACCTGACAACGGACACGTGGACAAGTGCTTGTGGCCAAGGACGGTACATCTCCCTGACGGCACACTGGGTAAACATAGTGGAAGCCAGGACCCAGTCGGACCATGGGACGGAACACATCCTCCCCACACCGAGGATTGCGGGCCCTATGTCAGTCAGAGTTGCCCCCACAGTGTACAGCTCCTGCGCATCATCCTCCTCCTCATGTTCAGCCTCCATCTCAGATATCACCACATCATTTAGAAGCTGGAAGCACTGCAGTACTGCCTCAGCCAAGCGGCAACAGGCTGTGCTGAAACTCATAAGCTTAGGTGATAAACCTCACACTGCTTGTGAGTTGTGGACAGCTGTGAAAGAGCAGGCAGATCTGTGGCTGAGACCGCTGAACCTACATCCAGGTATGGTCTTGTGTGACAATGGCCGTAACCTGGTAGCGGCTCTGAGGCAAGGCGAGATCATACACGTACCATGCCTGGCTCATGTGCTTAACCTCGTGGTTCAGCGGTTTTTTAAATCATACCCCGAGTTGCCAGATCTGCTTGTCAAAATACGCCGCCTGTCAGCTCATTTTCGCAAGTCGGCTACAGCTTCCGCTGCCCTTGCTGTGTTGCAGCAGCTTTTGCAGCTTCCGGCACACCGACTAGTGTGTGATGTCCTCACACGTTGGAACTCTACCCTCCACATGTTGCAAAGGATTTGTAAGCAGAAGAGAACAGTTGTGGAGTACCAGCTGCAACAAGGCCGTCGATATTCAGGTCAGACTCCACACATAAGACCTCAGGAGTGGACCTGGATGTCTGACATATGTACCATCCTGACAAACTTTGAAGAGTCCACAAAGATGGTGAGTGGCGATGACTAGAGATGAGCGGTGTTCGACTAGAACTGTTCGCCAATCTCAAATTCGAGCTGTTTTGGGCGGTGTTCTAGTTGTTCGACGAACCCGAACGATTTGCAAAAAATTCGGCTGTTCGAGGTTATGTTCGATAACTGTTCGTGCACCAAAAGCGTGTCCTGCATGTCTGGCGCTATTTAGAGCACCAATCATGCAGGGATTGTCTGCCACTCACTGTAATGCCACAGCCATGGTGGTTGTGGCATTACAGTGATTGCCCAAATCGATGGGAACAGTGCTCACAGTGAAACATGAAAAGCCGGCAATTCAGCAGCGGCATACACCGGTACCCCACAATTTAGAACCGAAAGAATAGAGCTTCACACATAGATTAGATAGATAGAAACATGTCAGCCACATATATATGAAGTACAGTGACAGTGTTGCTTACTGTACTTGTCATTTAGTGTAAAGGATTTATCAAAAAAAATAATAGTGTTTTCATGCACCGTCTCTTTAAAAAAGCCGGCCGGCAATTCAGCAGCGGTACCCGACAATTTGGAATAGAAAGAATAGAGAATCACACATAGATTAGATAGATAGAAACATGTCAGTCACATATATATGAAGTACAGTGACAGTGTTGCTTACTGTACTTGTCATTTAGTGTAAAGGATTTATTAAAAAAAATAATAGTGTTTTCATGCACCGTCTCTTTAAAAAAGCCGGCCGGCAATTCAGCATCTGTACCCGACAATTTAGAATAGAAGGAATAGAGCATCACACATAAATTAGATACATAGAAACATGTCAGTCACATATATAAGAAGTACAGTGATAGTGTTGATCACTGTGCTTGTCATTTAGTGTTAAAATAAAGGATTTATTTAAAAAAAAATTGGCGTGGAGTTCCCCGTAATTTTAGGCTCTAGCGGAGGTTAAGCAGACGGCTGGGGCAGATGTTTGAAGCCTGGGAAGGGGGTAATACCCACGGAGCTTCCCAGGCTACTAATATCAGCCCCCAGCGGAATACTTAGCCTTTACTAGCTATTAAAATGGGGGACCCCCCCCCAAAAAAAAATAACGTGGGGTCCCCCCTATTTTAATAGCTAGCAAAGGCTAGGCAGACAGCTGGGGGCTGATATTAATAGCCCAGGAAGGGTGCCATGAATATTGGCCCCCTCCCAGGCTAGAAACACCAGCCGTCAGCCGCCCCAGAAATGGCGCATCCATAGGATGTGCCAATTCTGGCACTTAGCCTCGCTCTTCCCACTGCCCTGTAGCGGTGGCAGTGGGGTAATAGGGCTGGGGTTGATGTCAGCTTATAATGCCACCTGACATCAAGCCCAGGTTAGTAATGGAGAGGCGTCTATAAGACACCCCCATTACTAACCCCATAGTCAAAGTTAAAAGAAAACACAAACACCCAGAATAAAGTCCTTTAATTGAAATAAAGACACAATCCTTTATTGTTCTAAATTAAACCATACTTACCACCACGCCCATTCCAGCTGAAGCCAACGATCTCCTGCAATAAAAGTAAAATAATAAAGCAACCTCATCCTTACCTTTCCATGGTTCCCAGGACAGCTTCAGCTCTGCTACATCGAGATGACAGGCTGGACCGCAGCAGAACGCTGCCATCCAGCCTGTCATCCCGCAGACACTGAGAAGCGCAGGCATGCTTGCACTCCTCAGTGTCTGGCTGTGACGGCATCCAGATGAGCCGACAATGAACTCAGCTCACCTCATGCACGTCACTGACAGCGTGGGAGAATTCTCCTGCACTCAGCGCTTCAGCGTGAGAATTTTCCCACGCTGTCAGTGACGTGCATGAGGTGAGCCGAGTTCATATACATTGAACTCAGCTGACCTCATGTACGTCACTGACAGCGTGGGAGAATTCTCACGCTGAAGCGCTGAGTGCAGGAGAATTCTTCCACGCTGTCAGTGACGTACATGAGGTGAGCTGAGTTCATTGGACATGACCTCGGCTCATCTTTATGCCGTCACAGCCAGACACTGAGGAGCGCAAGCAAGCCTGCGCTTCTCAGTGTCTGCCGGGATGACAGGCTGGATGGCAGCGTTCTGCTGCGGTCCAGCCTGTCATCTCGATGTAGCAGAGCTGAAGCTGTCGTGGGAACCATGGAAAGGTAAGGATGAGGTTGCTTTATTATTTTTCTTTTATTGCAGAAGACATTGGCTTCAGCTGGAATGGGCGTGACGGTAAGTATGGTTTAATTTAGAACAATAAAGAATTGTGTGTTTATTTCAATTAAAGGACTTTTTTCTGGGTGTTGTGTTTTTTTTAAATACTTTACTAGAAATTCATAGTGGTCATGTCTAATATTGGCGTGACCCCATGAATTTCGGGCTTAGGGCCAGCTGATAATGCCAAGCTGGCCCTAACCCCTTTATTACCCAGTGAGCCACCGCACCAGGGCCCTGGATGAGTTGGGTACAGCGCCAGAAGATGGCGCTTCTATGAATGCGCCATTTTCCGGGGTGGCTGCGGACTGCAATTTGCAGCGGGGGGGGCCAGAAAGCTTGGGCCTCCCTGCGCTGCAGATTCCAGCCCCCGGCTGCCTAGTTGTTCCTGGCTGGACACAAAAATAGGGCGAAGCCCCACGTATTTTTTTTTTTAATTATTTCATGAAATTCATGAAATAATTAAGAAAAAAAGGGCTTCCCTATATTGTTGTGTCCGGCCAGGTACAAATAGGCAGCTGGTGGTTGGGGGCAGCCCGTTCCTGCCTGCTGTACCTGGCTGGACACAAATATAGTGCGAAGCCCCACGTCAATTTTTTTTTTAATTATTTCATGAACCTAGATGGTGGCCCGATTCTAACGCATCGGGTATTCTAGAATATGTATGCGGCAGACCCGGCGCAATCAGCAGAGCGGTGTTTAAATTTGGCGCCAAAATCGCTGACTGGTCGCGGCCAGCAACCGCGACCAATCAGCAAAGCGGTGTTGAAATTTGGCAACTATATCACTGATTGGTCACGGCCGGCGGTCGCGACTAATCAGCAGAGCAGGGTTTAAATTTTGCACCAATAATGCTGATAGGTTGTGGTCGCAACCAATCAGCAAAGCGGTGTTTAAATTTGGCGCCAATAATGGTGATTGGTCACGACCTCGACCATTCAGCAGAGCGGTGTTTAAATTTGGCGTCAAAATCGCTGATTGGTCGCGGAAGGCAACTGTGACCAATCAGCAGAGCGGGGTTTAAATTTGGCGCCAATACTGCTGATTGGTCGCGGCCGGCAACCGTGACCAATCAGCCGAGCAGGGTTTAAATTTGGCGCCAATACTACTGATTGGTCGCGGACGGCGACAGCGATCAATCAGCAGAGCGGGGTTTAAATTTGGCGCCAATCTCGCTGATTGGTCGCGGCTGGCGTCCGCGTCCAATCAGCAGAGCGTTGTTTAAATTTGGCGCCAAGCTCACTGATTGGTCGCGGCCGCTATTTAAATGTGGCGCCCAAATCGGTGATTGGTCGCGGGCAGCGTCCGCGACCAATCAGCAGAGCGGTGTTTAACTTTAGCGCCAAGATCACTGATTGGTCGCGTGCGGAGAGCGCGACCAATCAGCTAATCGTATTGGTGAGGACCAGGGAGCGCCGCTGCCTGGTCGGATACTTCCGTTGCGAGAAGCCGGGAGATGAGCGACTGCTCGCAGCAGAAGTATCTCGACCTGCAGCGCCGCTCCCCGGTCCTCCCTTGACACCCTAGCCGCTGATGTCCCCACAGTATCCGCATGGTGTTACAAAGATCTGGACATTTGTGTTAAAAATCGCTGATTGGTCGCTGGCGCTGCCCGCGACCAATCACCGATTTGGGCGCCAAATTTAAATATCGGCCGCAACCAATCACCAATCTTGGCTCCACATTTAAACACCGCTGTGCTGTGCCACATTTAAATAGCGTCCGCGACCAATCAGTACAGCGGTGTTTAAATGTGGAGCCAAGATGGGTGATTGGTCGCGGAGGATATTTAAATTTGGCGCCCAAATCGGTGATTGGTCGCGGGCAGCGCCAGCGACCAATCAGCGATTTTTAACACAAATGTCCAGACCTTTGTAACACCATGTGGATACTGTGGGGACATCAGCGGCTAGGATGTGAAGGGAGGACCGGGGAGCGGCGCTGACATCCAATTGGTCGCGGCCGCTATTTAAATGTGCCGCACAAATCGGTGATTGGTCGCCGTCTTGACCGCGACCAATCACTGATCTTGCCGCCAAAGTTAAACACTACTGTGCTGATTGGTCGCGGACGCTGCCCGCGACCAATCACAGATTTGTGCGCCAAATTTAAATATAGGCCGCGACCAATCACCGATCTTGGATCCACATTTAAACAACGCTGTGCTGATTGGTCGTGGCCGATATTTAAATGTGGCGCCCAAATCGGTGATTGGTCGCGGTCTTGGCGCGCGACCAATCACTGATCTTGCCGCCAAAGTTAAACACTACCGTGCTGATTGGTCGCGGACGCTGCCCGCGACCAATCACCGATTTGTGCGCCAAATTTAAATATCAGCCTCATGCACGTCACTGACAGCGTGGGAAAATTCTCCTGCACTCAGCGCTTCAGCGTGAGAATTCTCCCACGCTGTCAGTGACGTACATGAGGTGAGCTGAGTTCATTGGACATGAGCTCACCTCATGCACGTCACTGACAGCGTGGGAGAATTCTCACGCTGAAGCGCTGAGTGCAGGAGAATTTTCCCACGCTGTCAGTGACATGCATGAGGTGAGCTGAGTTCATTGGACATGACCTCGACTCATCTTTATGCCGTCACAGAGAGACACTGAGGAGCGCAAGCATGCCTGCGCTTCTCAGTGTCTGCGGGATGACAGGCTGGATGGCAGCGTTCTGCTGCGGTCCAGCCTGTCATCTCGATGTAGCAGAGCTGGAGCCATCGTGGGAACCATGGGAAGGTAAGGATGAGGTTGCTTTATTATTTTTCTTTTATTGCAGGAGATCGTTGGCTTCAGCTGGAATGGGCGTGGTGGTAAGTATGGTTTAATTTAGAACAATAAAGAATTGTGTCTTTATTTCAATTAAAGGACTTTATTCTGGGTGTTTGTGTTTTTTTTTTTAACTTTGACTATGGGGTTAGTAATGGGGGTGTCTTATAGACGCCTCTCCATTACTAACCTGGGCTTGATGTCAGCTGGCATTATAAGCTGACATCAACCCCAGCCCTATAACCCCACTGCCACCGCATCAGGGCAGCGTGGAAGAGCGAGGCTAAGTGCCAGAATTGGCGCATCCTATGGATGCGCCATTTCTGGGGCGGCTAACGGCTGGTGTTTCTAGCCTGGGAGGGGGCCAATATTCATGGTACCCTTCCTGGGCTATTAATATCAGCCCCCAGCTGTCTGCCTAGCCTTTGCTAGCTATTAAAAAAGGGGGGACCCCACATCATTTTTTTGGGGGGGTCCCCCATTTATATAGCTAGTAAAGGCTAGGTATTCAGCTGGGGGCTGATATTAGTAGCCTGGGAAGCTCCATGAGTATTACCCCCTTCCCAGGCTTCAAACATCTGCCCCAGCCGTCTGCTTAACCTCCGCTAGAGACTAAAATTAGGGGGAACCCCACGCCAATTTTTTTTTTAATGAATCCTTTATTTTAACACTAAATGACAAGTACAGTAAGCAACACTGTCACTGTACTTCTTATATATGTGACTGACATGTTTCTATCTATCTAATCTATGTGTGAAGCTCTATTCTTTCTGTTCTAAATTGTCGGGTACCGCTGCTGAATTGCCGGCCGGCTTTCTTAAAGAGACGGTGCATGAAAACACTATCATTTTTTTAAATAAATGCTTTACACTAAATGACAAGTACAGTAAGCAACACTGTCACTGTGCTTCTTATATGTGTGACTGACATGTTTCTATCTATCTAATCTATGTGTGATGCTCTGTTCCTTCTTGTCTAAATTGTCGGGTACCGGTGTATGCCGCTGATGAATTGCCGGCCGGCTTTTTTAAAGAGAGCGTCTTCTGAGCAGTTTGTCAGCTTTTGGACACCTTTGAAGGTGTTTTCTATGTGTTTCTATGTGTTTTTGTTTGCCTGCCATTGGTTTTAACGGTGTTCGACGGTGTTCTAAGGTGTTCGACGAACAGTCCGACGAACAGTTCCTCGAACATCCCGGTGTACGACGAACCGAACCGAACCCGAACACTACGGGGGTGGCTCAACACTAGCGATGACGCCATCATTAGCGTCAGCATCCCACTTGTCTCTCTTTTGCAATGCTGTGTGCAGAGAATTAAAGAGGAGGCATTGCAGCCACAGTATGATGAGATGGATCAAGAAGCCGGCGCGGGCGATTACACACAGCCCAGCCTCATCTCATCCCAACGTGCATTGGGGGACAATGAGGGAGAGGAGCAGGAGGAGGAAGAACACGAGCTGGTATCATGCGCTGTAGACGGTAGTACCTGTACAACTGTCATACCGTTGGTTCAGTGTGGGTGGTCTGAGGACAGGGGGGAGGAGGAGGAGGAGGAGAGCATGGTCAGTCGTCATCTTGGTGAGGACATGGAAGTCTTGCCCGTTACCAGTCTGGCATTCATGGCTGACTTTATGTTACGCTGCCTTAACCGTGACCCTCGCGTTGTCAAAATGTTGGGTGACAGTCATTACTGGTTGGTGACACTTTGAGACCCCTGCTACAAGGAGAACTTTCACTCTCTTATTCCTGAGGTGGAGAGGTCTACAAAAATGGGGCAGTACCAGAAGGCCCTTGCTGCTGAACTGTTAAAAAAATTCCCATCTGAACACGCTAGCGGCAGAGGTCAGAGTTCGTTGACCAACCAAGGAGTACAGGCGAGAGAGACGCAACTCCAACCCAGCAGAGGCAGGGGAACACTGTCAACATTCTGGGACAGTTTTCTGAGACCCGCCCAGCTTACAGGCCTTGAGGCGCGGGGTACTCTCACGAGGAGTGGAAAGTTTCAAAAGATGGTGAGGGAGTACATTGCTGACCATACCAGCGTCCTCCGTGATTCCTCTGTGCCTTTTAATTATTGGGTATCCAAGCTGGACACTTGGAATGAACTCGCTCTGTACGCCTTGGAGGTCCTGGCCTGGCCTGCCCTGCCGCTAACGTGTTATCGGAGCGTGTTTTTAGTGCCGCTGGGGGAATTATAACTGATAAGCGCACTCGCCTGTCAACTGACAATGCTGACAAGCTGACCCTTATCAAAATGAACAAGGGCTGGATTGGGCCAGACTTCTCATCACCACCAAATGACAGCAGAGTAACATAAAGTCAAATCCACTGTGTTATTTCGGGAGGTGTATTCCCATGCACCGCTTCACACCCACACATTTCGGCTGTATTTTGCTCTTCTCCTTATCCTCAGCCTCCATCACCACTATACCATCAGGGCGACCGTGGTCCGTGTTGCCAGCATTGTAAGTTCCTCCGTCCTAATTTTTGGCAGATTTTGCATGAAAGGCATAGGCAAAGACTATGGGAGACCCACTCCCCAATAATGGGAATAATGTTTTTAATATGCTGTACTGCATGGCTCTTGTTTGCCAGCATTGCAAGTTCCTCCGTCCTAATTTTTGGCAGTTTTTGCTTGGAAGGCATGGGCAAAGACTATGGGAGACCCACTCCCCAATAATGGGAATAATGTTTTTAATATGCTGTACTTCATGGCTCTTGTAAGGGGCATTAAAACCGTCTTGTTAAGCTACTGTGACCTCCACCACTCTTCCAAGGGGCATTAAAACTGTCTTGTTAAGCTACTGTGACCTCCACCACTCTTCCAAGGGGCATTAAAACCATTTTGTTAAGCTGCTGTGACCTCAACCACTCTTCCAAGGGGCATTAAATCTGTCTTGTTAAGCTACTGTGACCTCCACCACTCTTCCAAGGGGCATTAAAACTGTCTTGTTAAGCTACTGTGACCTCCACCACTCTTCCATGGGGCATTGATATTGTCTTTTTATTCCACTGCGACCTCCACCACTCTTCCAAGGGGCATTAAAACTGTCTTGTTAAGCTACTGTGACCTCCACTACTCTTCCAAGGGGCACTAAAACCGTCTTGTTAAGCTACTGTGACCTCCACTACTCTTCCAAGCGGCATTAAAACCATCTTGTTAAGCTATTGTGTGGCGCTCCTGAGGGTTCAGTCGCCACAGGGGTACTGCACCTCAGACCGAGGTGTGGTATCTCCTCTCTGAGGTAAGGGTGGAGCACCTCTCAGGACTCACCCATCCATTCAACACTACACCACTCCTGTCCTGAGGGGGGCTTTAAGGCACCATAGTGCTGCCCCAGCCGGGATAGAGGAGATGGGGGGAACCAAAAGATAGAGGGAACCATGTAGTGGGTGAGGGTGGAGGACGCACTTTAGGTTACACTCATTCAATCATATGTAATCAACGGCCATCTTAGGTTCAAGGTCCTTTGATTGTGGTCTTCATCACTGAACGTGGCTTTCCAGTGGAACCTGCAGCTGATTGGAGATACACGGTCCTCGTTCTCTGGCCTTGAGGCGAGGAGCGGGCTAGAGTTAACGGCTGTCTCTACCCAGTCTAGGTCCCTACCTAAGAAGGCCTGGAGGGGAGCAGAGGAGACAAGCTCCACAGGCAAAAGGATCCCAGGGGGATGGAGATGGAGCGGCATACGTCACCTGTCCTCACTATTCTGGCCTAGTCAGAGGGACTCCTGCTGCAAAAGGGGTACCGGCCCCTGATATCTGGCTTTGCTACTTTATGTCCTAGTCAGAAAAGCCCGGAGGCTTAGAGGATCCCACCGGGTAACGGACGGAGCGGAGTCGCCACCCGTACCCTTGTTCTGTGTATAGCCAGAGGGAGACCCAGCCTTGTAACACGCACCACATACGGACCAGAGAGGACCTAGTGGGAAAGTCTAGGAATACTCTGGTGCAGGGGGTCCTGATTGATGCACCCGAATTACTCGGAGTGTGCTGAACCCCTTCCTGGTGTCCGCAGCGTGCCGTGAGGAGTAAGGAGAAGCCTTGCAGCTGACACCTAACAACGTGAGTAAAGCTTGGAAGACTGCATCCATTGCCTCCGGTTCCTTATTTTAGCGCAACACCACACCGCACCACCCATTATGACCCCCCTGATCCGTCTTCTCTGCCCTGAGGACCTGCTCCGCCTGTGGGGAGTAGTACCATCTTTTGCTGCCACGACATCCCGCCTCAGAGGACTGCCGCAGTGCTGGTGGCGAATCACCAGGCACAACAGGTGGCGCAGTCACATTTGTGATCTCCACCACTCTTCCAAGGAGCATTTAAACTGTCTTGTTAAGCTACTGTGACCTCCACCACTCTTCAAAGGGGCATTGATATCGTCTTTTTATTCCACTGCGACCTCTACCTCTCTTCCAAGGGGCATTAAAACTGTCTTGTTAAGTTACTGTGACCTCCACGTCTCTTCCAAGGGGCATTAAAACCATCTTGTTAAACCACTCTGAACTCCACGTCTCTTCCAAGTGGCATTAAAACCATCTTGTTAAGCTACTGTGACCACCACTTTTCCAAGGGGCACTGATATTGTCTTTTTATTCCACTGCGACCTCCACCACTCTTCCAAGGGGCATTAAAACTGTCTTGTTAAACTACTGTGACCTCCACCACTCTTCCAAGGAGCATTAAAACCGTTTTGTTAAGCTACTGTGACCTCCACGTCTCTTCCAAGGGGCATTAAAACCATCTTGTTAAACCACTCTGACCTCGACGTCTCTTCCAAGGGGCATTAAAAGCGTCTTGTTAAACCACTCTGAACTCCACAGCTCTTCCAAGGGGCATTGAAATGTTTTTTTTAATTAACTCTAACCTCCACGACTCTTCCAACAGGCATTGCATTTCCTCCTAATTTTAGAGAAGGACGCGTCTCCACAAGCCGGCTGTTCATCTATAGAAAGAAGCTGTGCCGAAGGTACGTCCACCCGAGGACCCATGAGATGCTATGGCAGATCGTAGTGCCCAGGACGGACATCCAGATGGTGTTGGAGGCCTACCAAGATCAAGCAGGGCACTTTGGCTGGAAGAAGCTAGAAACCATGCTGAAAGGTCGGTTTTATTGGGTTGGAATGCGCAGTTCCATAGATAGATGGTGCCGGGATTGTGGACCCTGTAGCCTCAGAAGAAGGGACTACAGAAGCCAGAAGGCACCCCTGCAACCCATCAAGACAACTTGACCCTTGGAGATCGTGGCCCTGGATCGTGTCAAGCTGTCACCCAGCAGGTCAGGATATTCCTATGCCCTGACCATGGTGGATCACTACTCCCGATTCTTGGTGGTCGCCCCGTCAAGGATCTGACGGCAGAAATTGCGGCAAAGACATTTCAGGCGTACTTCTGCAGGTCCCATGGATACCTGGAGCAGGTGCTGACAGATCAAGGCTCAGCCTTTGAAGCCGAATTGTTCAAGGAGTTCTGCCATTTGTACGGGTGTAAAAAGATCCGGACTACTCTGTACCACCCCCAAACCAACGGTCTCTGTGAAAAGATGAATAACATTGTCATCGACCTGCTGATAACCTTACCACTAGAGGAGAGAAATCAGTGGCCAGACCTACTACCTGACCTGGTAGATCTGTACAACCACATACCTGTGAGTTCCACCAATTGTACTCCAGCATATCTCATGCGAGTGTGACACCCCAGGGGTCTGGTTGCCACAGTAATAGAGATATTATGTCTGAGAGCAAGTGGGAGGTTTCTCTGGTCAGGATCCCTAAACATGCAACACGGTCCTCCCAGACCTGGGAGGGGAGGAATCTGCCCTTTTAAACTGGGTCTGGGGCGGGATTAGAGTCAGTCAGAGTCAGAGTGGAGCTGCAGACAGTTCCAGACACAGGGAAAGCAAGAACAGGAGCTCTGTAGGAGCAGTAGCAGAAGTCCAGGGGCTGGAGCTGAGCAGAGTTCGCCCTGGACGAAGATACTAAAGCCGGACACAGGAGTCCGAGGCTGTGGGGACTGATATACACCCAGCAGCAGAAACCAGCCGGCAGGGGATTCCAGGTCCTCTGGCCATAGAAGCCCGGAGGCTCAGTCACAGAGAAGGGACCAGCGCCGCCATCCAGGAGCGGAGGCTAACAGAAGGCCCCAAGTCACCAGCCATACGGGTGAGCACCACACGGTATACTCAGGGACGTGGGCTACTTGTAACCGCTGACAGCAAGGTAGCCAGGAAGAGTGCAGATTAACGGGGAGGCCTACAACTCCACCTGGCCAGGGGAACTCCTGCTTGCTCGCAGACTGACCAGGCCCCTTATACTAGCCAGTACTCCCGGGAGGGTCTGCCTTGTACCATCAGTAAAGACCCTGAACTGCACCACACGTCTCTGTGATTCCTTGCCGCACCAGCACCATTAGTACTGGGACGCTCACACCATCACTCCCATCATCTCTCACATCAGCTGCCCTGAGGCAATACTCCTCCCGTGGGGAGTTATCCCATACTCGACTGCGCAACCAACATCAGCCTCAGCGGTCGGCAGCGCAGCGGCGGTCCCCACTGACCGCAATCCACGGGTGGCGTAGTCGGACACTTATTACAACATTTAGACTGCCACTGGTTTGACCGCCCTGGGCACGGACCGGGTCACCGCCACGGAGAACTACAACCCCCAGCGATCCGGCTCCGGGTATTCCCCCTGCACAACAGCAGCAGCACAGGCCCAGGGGGCGCGTCAACTTTGGCGTAGTCGGCAGGATTTCGTGCCCGCAACCACCGGGTACTGCGCGCCTGAAAAAGAGACTTTTATACTTACCTGTGGTGAAGTTTCCCGCCGTCCGGAGTCGTTTCCCGCCATCCGGAGCCGATTCCCGCCATCAGACGCCGTCTTGGACCGTTTCCCGCCGTCTTCTGCCTTCTTCCCGCCATCCGCAGCTGCTTCCCGCCTTCGGACGCCATCTTCGGGACGCCGCACAGGAAGAAGAGGGGCGTGGACGCCGAAAGCGCGCGAGATCCGAAGCTCCGCCCCACGCTCCGCCCCACGCTCTGACGCTGCGCAAGGTCCTGGAAGGGAGGAAGAGCGACGCTGACGTCATCGGAGTGCGACGCCAGGTCCTCAACCCCGGCGATCGACTGCGGAGCCGCAGCCTACGGAAGAAGAGCATCGCAAGGTAGGCCACGGTCCACTAGGGGGGAGGAGGATGCCGGACACCGAGGGGAGCTCCACTGCCACAGCCACCGCCAGCGCAACCGCTGCAGCAGTCATGCCATTCACCATGCCCTATATTCCGGGGGCAACCTGGCTACCCCAGTACTCAGGGGAGTCACATACCCTAAATGACTTTAGAGAAAGACTGGATAGCCTCTTCCAGGTGTACCCCCTCACAGAAGAGCAAAAAGTGAGCATCCTGGTGGCCCAATTAATCGGGGCAGCCCAAAGGGAGGTAAAGTCCTGGCCACCTGGGAGGAAGAGGACTGTCAGAGAAATACTAGCCCGGCTGAAAGACACATTTGATACCCGCACCCCAGCCGAAATAAAGCTCAGATTTTACGTGTGTAAACAGCGGGCACATGACAGTATAAGAGACTATGCTCTAAACCTACAAGAGGCCCTGAGAGCCATTAAGCAGGCAGACCCTGACAGCGTGGGAAATGAAGATAAGCTGTTGACTGAACAATTTATTGAGGGTCTACTGTGCAATGCCCATCGAACCCAGTTGCGGGCAATGGCCTTACAGGACCCTGACCTGGACTTTGCACAGTTCAAGGACAGAGCCATCCGGGTGCTCCGAGAACCGGCACCAGGTGGCGCTGTGACCCACAGGCGCCCTGCTATCACTTACCACCAGGAGACGGCGCCCTTGTCTGCAGGGCCTGTGGGAGCTGATGCGCAGGCTTTAAACAGTGACCCGGCTACAGACCTGCACCATCAGGTCCAAGAGCTGACTAAGAGCGTTGCCGCGCTAACCAGAACTGTGCAGTCTTTACAGGTCTCTTCTCCAGGAAAGATCCAGTTGGCATCCGGACCGGAGGACGTCCCGTGGCGCCGACTGAGGAGGACCCCACCGGCCAGAGGAAGACCCAGCGACAGATACAACGAGGACGGACGACCCATCTGCAACCGCTGCAATCAACCCGGACATGTGGCAAGGTACTGTCATTTAAACGGGCACAATCTGGGGTAGAGGGCCAACCTCCAGGCATAAGACCATCAGGCCCATCAAACTGGCGTGATAAATACGTAGGGGGACGTCCAATCTTGCCTGTGGTACTGGATGGCATTCCTATGAGTGCCCTACTAGACACCGGGTCACAGGTCACCACCATCCCGTACGTGCTCTTCAAGCAGTACTGGAATGACTCGGACATAACCCGCTACCCAGATGACGACCTGAGTATCATCGCCAGCAATGGTCAGCCCGTGCCGCAGGTGGGATTCAAAGAGGTGACCATTAAGATCGGTAAAGTCGAACTGGCGGCACAAGGACTGATAATAGTGGACATAGACCGTCATGAGAGTCACCCTAGAATAACCTTGGGAACTAAAGTGATTGAAAATTGTCTTGCAGAGGTGATTCTCATTTTACAGCAGGTTGCCAAGAACGCCAGTTCCGACCAGCAGCGTGTGCTCCAAAAAGAGATCCGGGCACTGATGAAGCGGCAACAGGTGGAACTATCTGGTGGTGAGATAGGTAGCGTGAGAATGTGTGACCCGTTCCCTATTGCCATGCCCCCAAAAAGTGAGATGATGATTTGGTGCCGGGCAGCTAATGGTCTAAGAGGTAGAGACTACCAAGCAATGGTAGAACCCGTCTACTCAGACAGTAGGCCCACCATTTTGACAGCACGGGGGGTGGTCGATGTACGCCATGGGAGGGTGCCCGTTCGCATCATAAATATCGGGGAGAGAGAAGTACACCTGCCCCGGTATGCCACGCTAGCCAAATTGTTCACCATAAACCAGAATTCTGTACAGGCCGTGGAACCCTTGCCTCCATCTCAACCAGAGGAAGGTAACGGCTCTAAGAAACCAATGGAGGACTGGTGTCAGCAACTGCATTTGGGTACTGACTCCACTCCCTCACACCAGAAACAGGGAGTCTATCGGGTGGTTCGAGAGTACGAGAGAGTGTTTAGTAAACACCCGCTAGACTTCGGGCGAGTAAAGGGGGTAGAACACCACATCCCCACGGGAGACCATCCTCCCATAAAGGAGAGATACCGACCCGTACCCCCGGCACACTACCAACACGCCAAGGGGATGCCTAGAGACATGAAGGAGGCTGGGGTAATCAGGGACAGCTGTAGCCCCTGGGCAGCTCCACTAGTCTTAGTGAAAAAGAAAGACAACACCATGAGAATGTGTGTAGACTACAGGAAGGTCAACCGTATCACACACAAAGATGCGTACCCGTTACCAAGGATAGAAGAGTCCTTAGCTGCATTAAAATCTGCTAACTTCTTCTCTACTTTGGATCTCACTAGCGGGTACTGGCAGGTTCCTGTAGCAGAGGCGGACCGGGAGAAGACCGCATTCACCACCCCGATGGGTCTCAGTGAATTTAACTGCATGCCGTTCGGGCTCTGCAACGCACCAGGAACCTTCCAACGGTTGATGGAATGCTGTCTGGGACACCGGAACTTCGAGACGGTCCTGTTATACCTGGACGATGTCATCGTCTATTCCAAGACCTACGAGGACCACCTGAAACACCTGGCAGAAGTGTTCGAAGCTCTGGCAAACTACGGCCTAAAGGTGAAACCCTCCAAGTGTCACCTCCTGAAACCAAAGGTGCAATACCTGGGACACGTGGTGAGTGCTGACGGAGTGGCTCCTGACCCTGATAAGATCACCGTAATTAAGGACTGGCCAAGACCCTCCAGCATAAAGGAAGTGCGGCAGTTCCTCGGGTTGGTAGGCTACTACCGAAGATTCATTCCCGGTTTCACCAAAATGGCAGCCCCTATGCAGGACCTCCTGATAGGTCAATCTCGGAAAGCCAAAAACCAGAAGCCGCCCTTTAGGTGGGAAAAGCTGGAAGAGGAGTCCTTCTGCCAGCTGAAGATGGCCCTCACGGGGGATGAAATCCTGGCATATCCAGACTACAGCCAGCCCTTTATCCTCCACACAGACGCAAGCAACATCGGGCTAGGAGCCGTACTGTCCCAGATCCAGCAGGGGAAAGAAAGGGTAATCGCTTACGCCAGCCGAAAGCTACGGCCCACGGAGAGGAACCCTGAGAATTATAGCTCATTCAAGCTGGAGTTCCTGGCAGTAGTGTGGGCAGTGACCGAACGTTTCAAGCATTACCTTGCCTCCTCCAAATTTACTGTGTACACGGATAACAACCCGTTGACACACCTGGACACTGCAAGGCTCGGTGCCCTGGAACAGAGATGGATGGCCCGCCTGTCCAACTTTGAATTCACCATCAAATACCGGGCAGGACGCTCAAATGCCAACGCGGATGCCCTGTCTAGAATGCCGAACTTACCGGACGTAGGGGAAGATCCAGAAGATCTGGAAGAAGTTGAGCTCCCTGCGTTCCACCATCATGGGATTACCCTGTATTCCCACCATGTGAAGGACAGGCGCTCCGTGACGTTCAATCCCTTGCCCCACTACAACTGGGCGGAGACGCAAGACAGTGATCCCGCAGTCCATTTGGTGAAGGAAATGCTGACCCAGGCCGATGCCCGTCTTGACCCAGATGCTCCGGAGGAGACCAAGCAACTGTGGAAGGAGAAAAGTAAGCTGTTCCTCTACAGGGAGAAGCTGTGCCGGAGAATGGTTAACTCTCGAACACATGAGTTGACCTGGCAGGTAGTGGTCCCAAGACGAGACACGGCTATGGTTCTGGAGGCATACCACAACGGAGCAGGGTATTTCGGATGGAAGAAGCTAGAGTTCTTGTTGCGTGAACGGTTCTACTGGGTAGGCATGAGAGGACCCATCGAGAGGTGGTGCAGAGACTGTGGCCCGTGCCACCTGAGAAGAAAAGACCGTGCCAGCCAGAAGACTCCCCTGCAGCACATCATCACCAGACAGCCACTGGAACTGGTAGCCCTGGACCATGTGAAACTGGCTCCAAGCAGATCTGGGTATGTCTACGCCCTCACAATCGTAGATCATTACTCCCGGTTCCTAGTGGTGGTCCCGGTCAAGGACTTAACGGCTCAAACAGCAGCTAGAGCCTTCCAGCAGCACTTCTGCCATCCACACGGGTACCCGGACCAAGTGCTGACAGACCAAGGACCAGCCTTTGAAGCGGAGGTCTTCCAGGAGTTCTGCAACCTGTATGGCTGCAAGAAGATAAGAACAACGCCCTATCACCCTCAAACCAATGGACTCTGCGAGAAGATGAACCAGGTGGTGATAGATCTGCTAAAAACATTGCCCCTGGAAGAACGCAGTCTGTGGCCTGAGAAACTGCCCGATCTGGTGGACCTGTATAACCACATCCCTGTAGGTTCCACCAACTGTACCCCGGCTTACCTAATGAGAGCAAGACCTGGTAAGCTGCCTATTGACCTGGATATGGGAGTCCTGACGCCTGAGGACACCTCGCCAGAGGCAGACTGGGATACAGAACGGCAGCAGCAGTATCAGAAAGTACAGGAAAGCGTCGAGCGAAGTCTGTCTCAAGCTAGAGAAAGGCAAGAGAAGGCTTATAACCAGTATGCTCCCGCTGTTCCCCTGGTACCTGGAGAGCAGGTCTTGAAGAGGAAGAGGCGGCTCCACAAGTTGGACGACCAGTGGGAGAAGGACCCGTACACCGTACTGCCATCAAGCCATGAGAACCCAAAAATCTGCGGAATCACTAAGGATGGAGGAGAAACCACAGCCATTGTCTCCAGAGACCACCTGAAGAAGTGTCCCGAGCAGCTGCAAAGCCCTGAAGAAGATAAAGAAAACCCTCAACCCGCAGAGGAAAGGGAAGAAATGATCAGTACCGTACTCGGAGACTTCCCCCGGTCTTGGACACAAGTAAACGGCGCTGTCGTGGTACCCGTCCTCACCTTTCTCCAGCCAGCCCCGCAAGTGCCTACAGAGGAACCGGTAGAGCTGGAAGAGCAGCCGGCCCAAGAGGCAGAAGAGTCCACACCAGCAGTACAGGAGGATCAACCCTCTGCTAGTAGTGAGCCTGCCGTGCCCCTAGTGAGCCAAAGAGTGCGCAGAAAGCTGCCCAGCTTGCCCATAACACCTCCTACACCCTGTAGTGCAGAACCAGTTAGTGAGCTCCGTAGGTCCACTAGAGTCACTAGAGGTCAGATGCCCGCTCGCTGGAGAATCTAAACCAATGCACTGTAAAGTTGACTGTTTATTGAAAAATGTTTATGGTTTATGTTTGTTGCCTGTTACTAATTATGTTTCTCAGTTACCCTGCTGATTTATTTGGACTAACAGGTTATGGACACTGGATAACCGGAACAGTTTTGTAGATAGTTGCACCTTGGTGCCTCTTGTGAAGACGGCCGCGGAAGAGAAAACCTGTCTGGCGTGGCCTCCTTGCGGCCCAAAATAGTTAGTCTACCCTTGCAGCCACGCCCAAGGACAACGCAAGGGGTTTGCTTTGGACAGGTCCCCTATTCTGTGCCAAGACTTCGCCTTGTTGGGTGACATGGACACCCCCTTTATTTCATAAACTTCACCTTGGGTTATATGGACACCCGGTCACGGAAACGCCGTGACCTCTACAGACTAAAGCTTCTTGTAAATATGTTGTCTTGTTATTGTTATACCTTGTATTTATGTTTCTTTAAAAATGTGTTTAGTCCCGGAGTACTAAAATTTACTAGGGGGGAATGTGACACCCCAGGGGTCTGGTTGCCACAGTAATAGAGATATTATGTCTGAGAGCAAGTGGGAGGTTTCTCTGGTCAGGATCCCTAAACATGCAACACGGTCCGCCCAGACCTGGGAGGGGAGGAATCTGCCCTTTTAAACTGGGTCTGGGGCGGGATTAGAGTCAGTCAGAGTCAGAGTGGAGCTGCAGACAGTTCCAGACACAGGGAAAGCAAGAACAGGAGCTCTGTAGGAGCAGTAGCAGAAGTCCAGGGGCTGGAGCTGAGCAGAGTTCGCCCTGGACGAAGATACTAAAGCCGGACACAGGAGTCCGAGGCTGTGGGGACTGATATACACCCAGCAGCAGAAACCAGCCGGCAGGGGATTCCAGGTCCTTTGGCCATAGAAGCCCGGAGGCTCAGTCACAGAGAAGGGACCAGGGCCGCCATCCAGGAGCGGAGGCTAACAGAAGGCCCCAAGTCACCAGCCATACGGGTGAGCACCACACGGTATACTCAGGGACGTGGGCTACTTGTAACCGCTGACAGCAAGGTAGCCAGGAAGAGTGCAGATTAACGGGGAGGCCTACAACTCCACCTGGCCAGGGGAACTCCTGCTTGCTCGCAGACTGACCAGGCCCCTTATACTAGCCAGTACTCCCGGGAGGGTCTGCCTTGTACCATCAGTAAAGACCCTGAACTGCACCACACATCTCTGTGATTCCTTGCCGCACCAGCACCATTAGTACTGGGACGCTCACACCATCACTCCCATCATCTCTCACATTAGCTGCCCTGAGGCAATTATCCTCCCGTGGGGAGTTATCCCATACTCGGCTGCGCAACCAACATCAGCCTCAGCGGTCGGCAGCTCAGCGGCGGTCCCCACTGACCGCAATCCACGGGTGGCGTAGTTGGACACTTATTACAACATTTAGACTGCCACTGGTTTGACCGCCCTGGGCACGGACCGGGTCACCGCCACGGAGAACTACAACCCCCAGCGATCCGGCTCCGGGTATTCCCCCTGCACAACAGCAGCAGCACAGGCCCAGGGGGCGTGTCACGAGCAAGACCCGGAAAGTTGCCCATGGACCTGGAGCTTGGTGTAGTAGAACCAGAAGCAGATATGTCAACTGAGGACTGGGACACGACCAGACAGGAGCAGTACAGAAGAGTACAGGCCTGTGTCGAAGACAGTCTCACTCTGGTAAGAGACAAGCAGGAAGCCCACTACAATAAAAGTGCGCCCGCAGAACCCTTCACACCAGGAGAAGTGGTGTTAAAGAGGAAAAGGAGAAACCACAAACTTGATGACCAGTGGGAGAGAGAACCCTACACTGTGTTAAATTCAAGATTTGATAACAAGAAGACCTGTTTGATTAGCAAAGACCGAGGAATAACGACTGCAACGGTATCTAGAGACTATTTGAAGTTGTGTCCAGACCTGCTAAAGCCCCAAGAAGAAGTGCCTCTCACCGTACCGGATGAGCCTAAGGAAGCAGTACTCCATACTGACTTAGGAGATTTCCCGGCAGATTGGCCTCAACTAGGAGGAGCAGTAATAATACCTGTGATCCACTTCTTTCAACAGCCAGAAGACCCTCCACAGCAAGTGGAACCTGTAAGTGCTTCAGAAGAGCCTGCTCAAGAAGAATCCCCAGAAGAAGGACCCCCGGTTGGAGCAGAGCAAGAAGGCCCAGCCAATGGTATACTTGCCAGTCCCGTAGAGAGGTTAAGGCAATCCTGCAGTCCCCCAACACTTAGAACTAACAGAATGGGAGGTATTACAAACACCAGTACCACACGCATCCCAGACCACGTAGGTCGACACGTAGCACACAAGGTCAGACCCCTGTCAGATACAGAGAATAGAGAAGGAAACTCTGACAGTGTAGATAGTTGCCCCTGGGGTATTGTCTTGTGTATTTTCATGTATGTGTATCTTGATATGTGCTTTGCCTTACTAATAGACAATTTAAATGATATGGATACTTCCCTTGTTATCTCTGTGTGCAGCACAAAAACTGTTTGCTGTAAATAATTGCACTCCCTGGAGTGCCCCTTTAGGTGACCTCAGAACAAAAACCTGTCTGGCGTGGCAGAAGTGGAGGTCCAACTCAGGATCGCCATGCCGTGCAGCCACCCCAGGGCCTACGTTGAGGGTTTGCTTTGGACAGGTCCCTCAAGCTACCTTGTACTTTACCCGTGAGATGGACACCCTGTCAGGGGACCTCACCGGAACAGACTTAAATTCTGAGGTTGCTTATTGTATGTATGTATATATTTATTATTTATAATGTTTTATTATGCAACGCTCAAGCAAAGTGCCTCCCATAAAGGGAAGAGTTATTGTTGTTACCTGTTATAAAAATTACTTCAGTCCTGGAGTACTGAGCTTTGCTAGGGGGGAATGTGGCGCCCTGCTGCGCATTGATGCCACAGATCCCAGAGGGGTGCATGGATGGACTTCTCCACAAGAGGCCCTCATAGCATTCACACACCTCCACCCTACCACCTCAGACCACCAGAGGGAGCCCGGATAGGGATATACTGGAGGGTGGAGTTAGGCAGGCAGTCTAGAGAACAGTTTCCTCAGGGGACAGAGTTAGTTCCAGTTCCTGCAGAAGATGAGCCTGAGAGAGGTCAGTCTGCAGTGGAGCTCACTCAGTTCCTCTAGAGGGAGCTCAGATTAGTGAGCCAGGAGCGCGCCGACGCTCAGAGAGCAGCGAAGAGTAGCGAGGCCTACTGCCCACGTGAAGCCTAGTGAGGGCCCCGAGCGTGGCCAAAGGCGAGTGGAGTAAGCAAGCAACATATGGGGTAGAGGAGCTTAACCAGCTCACCCCAAAACCATTTACCGGACACCGGGTCCGCGCCTAGGGGGGGCCTATATCCCCAGCAGGAATAACCGGAACCCCTGGAGAACTATACGTCCCAGGTTCACCAGAAGCTGACTGTTATACCAGGGTCAGGAGTCATGGAGGCCCCAGAGACCAGGGAGTGTGAACTCCAACAGAAGGCCCTACCACCAGGTCAGCAGGTGCAAGACAGAGACCAAGTTAGACCTAGCGCCAGGCAGGTCAGAAACTTATCAAGGAAAGGCAAGGAACAGGAGGCCCCACACCCGCTCACTGGGGAGAGTCCTAATATGCACCCTTCACCCTGAAGTACCCTGGACCGTGCCAGAAACACCACCAGTAAAGGTGCTGAAGTGAACTGTTGTGTGTGTGCCTATTCTTCCTCTGACCCGGCTGGGTCCCCTCTGTCCTGCATCCTTCACCTACACTGCCCTGAGGCCTCGCTCCACCTGTGGGCAGCCGCACCAACTAAGCTGCCTAAACACCGGCCTCAGAGGACTGTCGCAGCGCTGGTGATCCTCACCAGACACCACAGGTGACGTCACGAACATCCCTATCCCATACAACTTCCCCCCTTCTTTTAAGAGTGACCCCAGGGTACGGGCCCAGGAGCCAACTACCGCGACATCCCCCAAGATCAGGCAACAACAAGGCCCGGATGCCGAGTCGTCCCCATCCCCTGGGCGCGTCAATAAGAAGGTCCGTATCGCTGGAACCGTATGGTGGATTTATAAGAAGAAAAACCAGACGCAATGCTCAGGGAAATAAAATGGCAAAATATGCCAATTTTGACATGGTGACAGGTTCTCTTTAAGTGACTTTCTTCCTGTGCACGCTGAAAGAGGTCAGAGGAGATGCGAAGGAGTTACAAAAGAAAACAAAAAAAATAATAAAATATATGAGTATTAGAACTTGCAATTTTGGGAAATTCCTGTCAGTGTAATAGGTGTGTGCTCACCTGGAGTATTTGTGCATAAAGCACGCTATAAAAATTGCAACGATTGTGTGGAAGCTGTTGAGTAACTTTGTGGAGCACATGCGGGTCTCATCGTAGAAAAGCCAACGATAGATGCAGAGAAAAGATTAAATTAAAGGTTTGTCAATGAATCTGAAAAAAATTCTAAAACACTGCACCAATCCCTCATTAGAGTCATTACACCTAATTTTAATTCTAATTATTCTGTTATCTATGATATAGTTGTTTGAGCACTTAGGTGGATTTTTTTTCTGCGTGATTTAAGTGTCATCAAATGCTTTATCATTGTGCTCCGTATATTGCAGGCTTTTAAAATACTTAAGAAGGCAGCTTTATAGCTTTATGTCATTTCACAGAACACTGAATGTTTTGGGTTCTTTTACATCATTCCAATATATATCATATTGTAGCCTAATGATTCCTGAATGTAGGCTCAGCCGCTCAGTATTGATTTATGCCTTACTGGATACTAAGGGTGGCAATCATTTAATCACCCTCTCATTGCCAATATATTCTCAATCCATCGCTCTCCCTATTTATTTTTTTATTGATTTTTTTTTTCTATTAATTACGTATAACTACTAATAACTGTGTTACATAGTTACATGGGTTGATAAAAGACAGGTCAATCAAGTTCAATCTTTATCAATAGATTAATCATTCTCTATCGCTATCTATCTCTTTCTCCACACGTAATGAACATTGGTCCTTTTTAAAGGCTATATTGACCACACATGTAATTATACATGTAAATAAAGTCACAATTGAAGTGTGTTTTTTAAGCTAAACAAGTCCGATTTTTCTAACCTCTCATTAGAAGACCTTCTAACCCTTTTAATAATCTAGTTGGCCATCGTTGAACCAACTGTAGTGACGCGCCCCCTGGGCCATGTTGTTAGGGATACCCGGAGCCGGATCAGATGGGGGTTGTAGTCTCCGAGTGGCTGTGACCCGGTCCGTGCCCAGGGTGTCAAACTCAGTGTGCGGCAGTCCTTGCAGATGTTCTTAGTGTCGACTACGCCACCCGTTGATTTGCGGTCAAAAGGCCGCCGCTGCAGGATGGTCCGCTGAGGCTGGTGGTGTGTGTGCAGCTGTGGTAGTATAACCCCCAACGGGAGGGGTATAGCCTCAGGGGGTCAGACGTGGAGGATGGTGGTTGTGAAGGTGCAGCAAGGAGACTCAGAGTCAGGAGGTGCAGTTCAGGGTTTTTACTTACTGATGTTCTTTTGGTCACTCTGGCCTTGAGTGACCACCCGAGCCGTGCTGCGTCCACCAGGTCCTGGGCTCGGCCAACCCCCAGGCAATTCTGGAGCGTGGTCCTGAGCTCCTTTCTGACTTTCCCTTTCTACTGGCCGTTCCCACCAGGGATCCACTTATGTCCGGCTCCCTCGGGTCTCTTGTTGGTCAAGCCTCCTCTGGGCTCCCTGACCCTATGCTCGGTGTGCCTTTCTAGTGGATTTGGTGAGGGTTGTGGCAGATCCTGCCCACGACCTCCGGTTCCTGGCTAAGGTTTGCTTTGGCCTCCGCCAGCTTGGGTTCCGGTACCCTTGTTCGCCAACCCCTCACCCTTCTGTCCTTATTCTGGGATCTTGGGGTTCCTTCTTGTTTCCTCTCTGGGTCCTTCTCACTCCTCTCTCTCTCTCTCAGCAGGCTCTGCTCTGGAGCTGGGCCCCACCGGAGCCACAGCTCCCTGTCAGCCCTCCTGGCTGAACTCCTCTGCTCTGCTCCTCAGGTTAAACTCTCACTGACTGACCCTGTTCTAAGATGGTGCCCACCTTATATACTCCCTCTATGTGTGAGCTCAGGTGCCCAGCACCCAATGAGCTCCTATCTTTACCCAGACTACTCCCCCTATCTGCCCCTACACTACTGGGATGTTCCACCCCCCTCCCACTCCAGCCAGGGACAGACGCTGTCGTACCTGCACATATACTGGTGGGAGTACCGTTGATCTGTCCCCCGGAAATGGGATGTATGTAGTGCATGCAGCCTACTAGCTCAGTTCCACACTTCATCCTTACCCGGGAGTGGAATACCACACCTCTGGCTTGAGGTGTAATACCCCTGTAGCAGCCGAGTCCTCAGGGTGCTACATTCCCCCCTGGTAAATCACAGCACGTCCTCGGGCTGTAAAAGAATAAAAACATCACAAACATACAAAATTTTTTTTTTCAAAACATCATAAACATATAAAACATTATATATATATCATAAAACTTTTCATATAAAACATTCTTGTTCCTCCGGCCACGGTGCAACTTGTGACCAGGTAAAGTGCAACAGTCTCTTGTAGTAATAACAACAGTTTCCTATAAAACCGGTAGGGGGCACTTTAAGAAGCGCAACTATATACAAGGGGAATATGGCCGCTCTCAGTCCTCGGCCAGATATTAGGAAAGGATGACCGCTCTCAGTCCTCGGTCAGTGGGAATAAGGGATATACGGGTAACAGTTTACACTTGTCCCAACGGGGACTACACTTTTGTAGCAACAGTCTCTGTACCCACACGGGTAATTATTTACATGTTCTATTTACAGTTCATCAGTGGCGGTGTGCTCTTGGCTGAGGGTAATCTTTAGACCCGTCCGGGTCCTCTTGATCCTCCTCACCCCATAGCTCCTTCTCAGTAAGTCTATGCACGTGCAGGGCATACGGGCCCTTGGCGCACTGATGCCGGGTGAAGGTGACCTCATCACCCAGGTATAGGTCACCACCTCTGTGTCCCTCCAGCAGATGACTTTCAACGTCTCTGCGGGTGACAAAGACGTCGCCGGGGGTCTTGTGGTCCCGGATGAAACCCCACCCGTGCTCCAACTGGAATTTTATTACAGTCCCGGTGGCACGGGGACCGTGGGCTGCAAGGGGGTTCCTCCTGGTCCGGCTCTTCTGCTCTGCGCTCTGTATCTGCAGCCGCTGCTCACGGACCCGCCTCTCTCTCCGTTCCCGGTCGAAGACCTCTAACTGCTGCCGGCAGCACTCCGCACGCTCAGCTGCGGCCGTCCGAGTTTCTTGGGTGAACCCCATGAGATCTCCTCCAGTGGGGTCCCACTCAAACTGTGTCTCCTCCAACGAGAGCGGGGTCCTCTTGACGGGCTTCGGAGCCGGAATCAGGGGCTCGCACAGGGGCCTTTCCTTTTGGAGCTCAAGTTGGTAATACTCCGGTGGCCATATAAAGGGCTGCCCATCCGGGCATGTGTGCTGGGCAAATAGATCTTCACCCAGGTGTGGCGCTGTGGACGTTGAGGGCGCTGTTTTGGTGGCGGCGCCTGGGTTCACCAGGCCTTGCGACTAGGCCTGGGGCACCCTGAATGTAAAGGGCACCGTGAAGACGGCGGCGCCCGGGGTTACTTGGCCCAGTGACCAGGCCGGTGGCTCAGTGGAGGTAGAGGGCGCTGTTAGTACTGCGGCGCCCGGGGGCACTCGGCCTTGCGACCAGGCCGGTGGCGTCTCCTGCTTGGCCGTGCTCTGGATCGAGGCGCGTGACGTCACAGGGGGCGTGGCCGCGGCTCCGGCCGCTTGAGGCCTAGCTTGGAGCGATGACGCAGCGGCTACGGGAACGGTGAGTGGGGCTTCGGGCTCTGCGACGGGGAGCTGGGGCAGGTTTACGGCTTCTGGGCACGGGATATTGTCGTCCCCATTACCTGCCTTCATCTCTTCGGCTCCCTCCGCGGCGTCGTCTCCGGCCGTCGTCCCTCCTTCGCCGTCCTCAGAGGTGGACTTGCTCCTCGCTGCGGGTGGCATGCTTCGCTGGCAGGCTCCAGCCTGCAGGGCCATCTCTCGGGTCCACTCCGCCAGAGTTTCCTGCTGCACCCGGGCCATCCTTCGTGCGAGGCCCTCCAGCGCGGTCTGTGCACGCTCCCGGTCTCGGGGAAGCTGTGCCAGGATCTCCAGCAGGCCCTCCGGAGTGGCGGCTTGCAACAGGCTCCTGTCCACAGGGTCGGTGCTGCCTGACTCTCCCTCCATCTCCGGGTGCGTTCTCTCTGGACTCCTCTCCAGACTCCTCATCTCCGGGTGCGCTCTCTCCAGACTCCTCCAGGCTGCACCCATCTTCGCTCTTTTGTTCCATCTCCGCCCACATTGGGGGTGGTCCTGGGGCAACTTTGTGATTGCCAGTTCCAGGGGCAGTTCCCTCACGCTGATGGACATATCAATCATCACAGTCTCTGCTGGTGGGGGCGGTTTCCACTTTTGGCGCCATTTCCGATCCTGGCCCACGATGGGAGGTGGCCTCTTGCCATCCTCTGGCACGCCCATAATGGCGTCCGCTCTGCCAAGGCGGGAAATCTTCTGAAATGGCGGGAATCTTCTCCCAGTGGCGGGAAACTCTGTGGATGGCGGGAAAAGACTGCAGATGACGGGCAAATGGCGGGAACTGATCCGAGATGGCGTCCGATGGCGGGGACCCTCTGGAATTGGCGGGAGACTTCTTTTTGAGGTAAATGTGAACTTTTCTTCAGGCACGCAGTACCCGGTTGTTTCGGGCACGTGATCCTGCCGACTACGCCAAAGTTGACGCGCCCCCTGGGCCATGTTGTTAGGGATACCCGGAGCCGGATCAGATGGGGGTTGTAGTCTCCGAGTGGCTGTGACCCGGTCCGTGCCCAGGGTGTCAAACTCAGTGTGCGGCAGTCCTTGCAGATGTTCTTAGTGTCGACTACGCCACCCGTTGATTTGCGGTCAAAAGGCCGCCGCTGCAGGATGGTCCGCTGAGGCTGGTGGTGTGTGTGCAGCTGTGGTAGTATAACCCCCAACGGGAGGGGTATAGCCTCAGGGGGTCAGACGTGGAGGATGGTGGTTGTGAAGGTGCAGCAAGGAGACTCAGAGTCAGGAGGTGCAGTTCAGGGTTTTTACTTACTGATGTTCTTTTGGTCACTCTGGCCTTGAGTGACCACCCGAGCCGTGCTGCGTCCACCAGGTCCTGGGCTCGGCCAACCCCCAGGCAATTCTGGAGCGTGGTCCTGAGCTCCTTTCTGACTTTCCATTTCTACTGGCCGTTCCCACCAGGGATCCACTTATGTCCGGCTCCCTCGGGTCTCTTGTTGGTCAAGCCTCCTCTGGGCTCCCTGACCCTATGCTCGGTGTGCCTTTCTAGTGGATTTGGTGAGGGTCGTGGCAGATCCTGCCCACGACCTCCGGTTCCTGGCTAAGGTTTGCTTTGGCCTCCGCCAGCTTGGGTTCCGGTACCCTTGTTCGCCAACCCCTCACCCTTCTGTCCTTATTCTGGGATCTTGGGGTTCCTTCTTGTTTCCTCTCTGGGTCCTTCTCACTCCTCTCTCTCTCTCTCAGCAGGCTCTGCTCTGGAGCTGGGCCCCGCCGGAGCCACAGCTCCCTGTCAGCCCTCCTGGCTGAACTCCTCTGCTCTGCTCCTCAGGTTAAACTCTCACTGACTGACCCTGTTCTAAGATGGTGCCCACCTTATATACTCCCTCTATGTGTGAGCTCAGGTGCCCAGCACCCAATGAGCTCCTATCTTTACCCAGACTACTCCCCCTATCTGCCCCTACACTACTGGGATGTTCCACCCCCCTCCCACTCCAGCCAGGGACAGACGCTGTCGTACCTGCACATATACTGGTGGGAGTACCGTTGATCTGTCCCCCGGAAATGGGATGTATGTAGTGCATGCAGCCTACTAGCTCAGTTCCACACTCCATCCTTACCCGGGAGTGGAATACCACACCTCTAGCTTGAGGTGTAATACCCCTGTAGCAGCCGAGTCCTCAGGGTGCTACAGTAGCTTTCCAATATCCTTATTAAAATGTGGAGCCCAAAACTGGATCCCGTATTCAAGAAGTGGCTTTTCAAGGGATTTACAAAAGGGTAATACACTGGGATCACTGTTTTTTTATCTATTTTATATCCCCTTTTATTAGGCTAATCAGGTGTCACGGGTGTGTCAGAGGTGACAGACAGTCGCCCTGCAGTTAGTTGCAGGAGATCTCTACGTTTGGCATTACAGACATCTTCTTAGAGGCTGGCTGTCTCTAGGAACCAGCGACTACCTCCCTCTGGCTAATTGGCTCCCTGGCCTGGCTGTATAAATACCTGATCAGTCTGAGAGGGAGACCGCCAGCAATATTCATTACTACTTGTGAGGCTTTAGCAAGAGCAGTACTTCGACCTCTCTGGAACTGGAGGCCGTGTGTGCATTTTTTTGGAGTCGTCTAAAGCTAAGCAATTCCCCCTGTTTGTCTACCCTTGTTGTCTATAGAGTTTAGTGGAGATCGACTAGTGCTCACCTCCTTCCTTCCTGTAATGCACACGCCCGCACTGACTGGCGTGTGCGTGTGTATGTAGTGATTCCACTGTGCCATGAACCGGAGAGTGCCTGGAGGGGCTTAACTAAGTATCTGCCCGATCCGACCAAGGTCGCACGACGGCATACGACGCCAGTGCACCAGGGAGGAACCGAGCAGAGGAACCAGGGTCTACTCCAGGTCAGACTCCGGACACGGCTGTTGACCCACACCGGGGAATACAGGAACAGGCAGACTAGAGCGCAGGCTGGGTAGGGTCCAGTACAGACTGGGAGACAAATTCGAAACCGCAGACGCGGTGGACAGAGCTGAGCAAAGCGAAAACCGCAGACGCGGTGGACAGAGCTGAGCAAAGCGAAAACCGCAGACGCGGTGGACAGAGCTGAGCAAAGCGAAAACCGCAGACGCGGTGGACAGAGCTGAGCAAAGCGAAAACCGCAGACGCGGTGGCCAGAGCTGAGCAAAGCGAAAACCGCAGACGCGGTGGACAGAGCTGAGCAAAGCGAAAACCGCAGACGCGGTGGACAGAGCTGAGCAAAGCGAAAACCGCAGACTCGGTGGACAGAGCTGAGCAAAGTGAAAACCGCAGACGCGGTGGACAGAGCTGAGCAAAGCGAAAACCGCAGACGCGGTGGACAGAGCTGGGCAAAGCGAAAACCGCAGACGCGGTGGACAGAGCTGAGCAAAGCGAAAACCGCAGACGCGGTGGACAGAGCTGAGCAAAGCGAAAACCGCCGACGCGGTGGACAGAGCTGAGCAAAGCGAAAACCGCAGACGCGGTGGACAGAGCTGAGCAAAGCGAAAACCGCAGACGCGGTGGACAGAGCTGAGCAAAGCGAAAACCGCAGACGCGGTGGACAGAGCTGAGCAAAGCGAAAACCGCAGACGCGGTGGACAGAGCTGAGCAAAGCGAAAACCGCAGACGTGGTGGACAGAGCTGAGCAAAGCGAAAACCGCAGACGCGGTGGACAGAGCTGAGCAAAGCGAAAACCGCAGACGCGGTGGACAGAGCTGAGCAAAGCGAAAACCGCAGACGCGGTGTGGACAGAGCTGAGCAAAGCGAAAGCCGCAGACGCGGTGGACAGACCTGAGCAAAGCGAAAACCGCAGACGCGGTGGACAGAGCTAAGCAAAGCGAAAACCGCAGATGCGGTGGACAGAGCTGAGCAAAGCGAAAACCGCAGACGCGGTGGACAGAGCTGAGCAAAGCGAAAACCGCAGACGCGGTGGACAGAGCTGAGCAAAGCGAAAACCGCAGACGCGGTGGACAGAGCTGAGCAAAGCGAAAACCGCAGACGCGGTGTGGACAGAGCTGAGCAAAGCGAAAGCCGCAGACGCGGTGGACAGACCTGAGCAAAGCGAAAACCGCAGATGCGGTGGACAGAGCTGAGCAAAGCGAAAACCGCAGACGCGGTGGACAGAGCTGAGCAAAGCGAAAACCGCAGACGCGGTGGACAGAGCTGAGCAAAGCGAAAACCGCAGACGCGGTGGACAGAGCTGAGCAAAGCGAAAACCGCAGACGCGGTGGACAGAGCTGAGCAAAGCGAAAACCGCAGACGCGGTGGACAGAGCTGAGCAAAGCGAAAACCGCAGACGCGGTGGACAGAACTGAGCAAAGCGAAAACCGCAGACGCGGTGGGGACAGGGCTCTGTACACACGGAACAGACTAGAAGGGAAAGGCAGAACCAGATACCCACAGGGTACTTGCAGAGAAGTAGCAAGTGGACCACAAACTCACAAACGGAAGTACAGTGACAACGAGCAGGAGTTAGGTACGAGTTCAGACTCTGCAGAAAAAGGGAAAGTACGGACATAGAGAAAAACAAAACAGACTAGGAGAGTATTCAGACAAGAACAGACACAGCAGCAAGATACAGGAGCGGGTCTAGGTATACGGTCCCTAGAAGGCAGAACGAACAGGCAGGAGCGAGTTCACACAGGCCTGGAAATACAGCCTCCAGGATAGGCAGAAGACAACAGGCTAGCAGATAATACAGACAGGACACAGTTCAGACACGGGAACTGATACCGAAGGCAGGAAACATAAACGGGACCTGGCATATCAGTGACCAAAGGCCAACTGACAGAACACAATGCTCAGGCAGGGATTCATTGGAGCAGCTGGGTTAAATACCAGATGACAGACAGCAATAGGCTGAGGACGCACAAGGGGTGTGCCTGCAGCAGGTACAAAAAGCAGGAAGTGATCGGGCGCCGCCCTTAAGCAGCAGACACAGAGGCAAACAGACAGCATGGAGGGAAGCCAGGCTAGCAGACTGGACTGGAGATCAAGTGCGCGCTCTTGCACAGTGGGAGATGGACCACTATGCAAGGACGCCGCCAGGTATGTTACACTTCCCTAGCCTTGGCCATGCGCCAGGGAAAGTCAGGGCGAGGCACGCGTGCGGCAATTGGTGACGGTAGTTCAGACAGAGTGACGCTAGACTAGACTAGGAGGTCTCCACTCCCCTTTTACCTCTTCCCTCTGTGTTGCACTAAGTCTTTCCCACACCTGGCGTGATATCAGGTCACTCTATGATCTAACAAGGAGCTACATTTTTAACGAGGTATGGAGATGCAGAAATTTTCAAAATCAAAAAAGGCACAAGACAAGGATGCATCCTTTATTCTTTTCAACCTCTATGCAGAAGTAACCATGAGAAAGCTGGACTTAAATTCAAGTGTTGGGGGGGAAATAGGCAAAAGAACCATCAGCAATCTGAGGTACAACCCTGCTGGGAGAAAATGAGGACCTGAATAAACTGATCCTGAAGTTGAAAGAAGAAAACGAGAAGATGGGATTTCACCTGGACATCAAGACGACCAAAATCATGACTACCACCAATGAGTAAGTCCACATATACATAAACAATGAAGAAATCAAAGTGATTGACAGCTTCGTTTTACTTGGGTCCTTCAATCACATTGGCATTTTGACAGCAGAGGATCAAGCATCGAAAAGCACTGGTGCAGGCATGCAAGGAGAGCATGGATCAAATATTCAAGTGCAAGGCTGTCTCAGTTACCCCCAAGCAAAGACTAGTCACTACAATTGTTTTCCCAATTGCAATATATGACTATGAGAAGTGGACACTCACAAAAGCAGACACTAGAAAAAATTGATACCTTTGAGCTGAGGAGCTGGAGAAGACTTCCATGGACAGCTAGGATCATATAAACCCAGAGTTGTCCCTGGAAGCCAAGATCACCAGACAATAACTGACCTATTCTGGACATGTGATTAGAACAAATTCACTAGAAAAGGAGATGCTACTTGGAATGGTCAGTGGTAAAAGGGAGGAACAAAGCCCCTTTGGCTCGATACCATCAAGAATGACATGGGAATCAACATCAAGCAATTGAGAAAAAGCCATGGAAAACAGGGAAGCATGATGAGAACTGGCCTACAGAGAATCCAAGGGACTGACACAACTGCATGGACAGAATCAAACAAAATATCTTATTTGCTTTTGCAGCTGCTGCTTGACATTGAGTAATTCTACTTAGCTTACTTGTATCCAGAATACCCAAATCCTTCTTCTGTTCTGTAGTCTCCAGAATATTTACATCTATTGTATATGCAACATTACGATTACTCTACATTTATCAACATTAAATTTCATCTGCCATGTGTTTGCCCATGCAGACATCCTATCCATTTTGTTTTGTAATATTATACAGTCAACCTCATTTTTTATTATTCTACGTAGTTGAGTTATCAGCAAAGACTGACATTATACTCTCAATCCTATCAATAAGATCATTAATAAAGAGAATAAAAAATAATTAGCCCAATACTGATCCTTGTTCCCACTGCTGATCTTTTTTTATCCCCACTGCTCATTATATCCTACTTAGAGATTGCACCAATTACAATGACTCTGTTTCCTGTCCCTTAACCAGTTTATAACCTATATGCCTATAATGCCCCCTAGTCCCTGATTCTGAAGCTTCATTGTATCACACTCGCAGGTGGCGCACATGGTCCCATTGTGCCACGGGGCTGGGCTTGCCTAGGTGGGGCATAGCTAACAGCTACCTGGTGTTCACTGGAGCTCCTGATGGTGGAGTCAAGCTTGAGCTTCAGGTAGGCGCCAGGTACCAGTCGTAGGCAGTCCCCGGTACAGCAGCTACTGACCCCAAGGGTTGGGTGCACTGGACGGGGTTATAGGACCGGAGTCATTGACAGGCAGGATTCGGAGACTGATAGACAGTCCGGACAACGTGGAATTCGGTAATAGATTCTCGTTCAGACACACAGGTCTCGAAACAGGATCAGGTATCACTGACACAGCTTCAGGGTTCAGGTACTGCCGGGGCAGCTTCAGGGTCACATATGACTAGCCCAGGGGATGGGGATGACTCGGTACCCGGGTCTTTGCCTGGCCTTGGGGATGTCGCGGTGGTCGACTCCCGGGCCCGTACCCTGGGGTCTCTCTTTAAAAGCATTGATAGTTGTTAATTTTATAAAAGTTTGTGACGCCACCTGTGGCTTCTGGTGAGAATCACCAGCGCTGCACAGTCCACTGAGGCCGATGATAAGGCAGCTCGATGGTATAGCTCCCCACAGGTGGAGCTAGGCCTCAGGGCAGTGTACGGAAATGGGAATGCAGGACAGGCGAGACCCAGCCGGGTCAGAGCAAGAACAGGGACAGACACGATAGTCACTTCAGTACTTTTTACTGATGGAAATTCAGGCACTGTAGGGTGAAGGGTGCATGTCAGGATCCTCCCCAATGAGCGGGTGTAGGGCCTCCTGTTACTTGCCTCTGCGTAGTAAGTTTCTGACCTGACTGGAGCTAGGCCTAAGTTTGTCTCTGTCCTGCGCTGGCTGACCTTGTGGTAGGGCCTTTTCTTGGAGTACACGCTCCTCAGCTTGCGGGGCCTATGTGTCTCCCGGCTCTGTTACGTATCAGCACTTTAGCGATCCTGGGACTTGTAGTTCTCCAGGGATTCCGGTTATGCCTACTGGGTCATAGAGATCCCGGTAAGCTTTCGGACCCGGTGTCCGGTAAATGCTTCGGGGTGAGCTAGTTAAGCTCCTCTGCTGGCTATGTGCTAACTCTCCACTCACCTTCGGCCTACTCGGGCCCTCACTAGGCTATACACACTAACGGCAGCTTGCCGCACTTCACCGATCTTATGGCGCCGGCACACCTAAAGCTCACTACTCTGAGCTACAACTGAGTCTAGACTGGCTTAACTCTGCAGACAGACTTCTGCAGGAAATGAACCGAGAACTCTGTCCCTCTCTGACTGTGAGCAGGAACCCTGTTCTGGCTAGACTGCCAACTGAAACTAGACTGAACTGCCTGGCTCCACCTTCCCTATTTATATCCCTAACGGGCTCCCCCTGCTGGTCTGAGGTGGAAGGTGGAGATGTGTGAATGTTTATGGGGGCCTCTTGTGGAGGAATCCATCAATGCACACTTCTAGGATCTGTGATACCAAGCGCAGCTGGGCGTCACACATACACACTACACAGGAGTACAGGAAGTCCTACTTCAATAACAAGACAGCACGCATGCACACTAGGTGCACTGCTGGAAGACTGTATGGCATGCACAGGAAAAGGAAGCAGAAAACCACAGGAATGCCGCGGCAGCTGGGGCATGGAGAGGGAAGGGGAATCATGCCGGGGATCCGGCAAATGGCGTTACACAGTGAGAGGCTGCTGTGTGATACAGTATCAAATGCCTTTGAAAAATTAAGATACAATACGTCAGCTGCATGACCAACATTCAGATTTGCACTCATCTCCTCATTGAAACCCATCATGTTGGTTAGACATGACATGTCTTCATGAAAGCTTGCTGGTTGTCAGTTATTATAGTGCTCTCTGTGGTATATTTGTAGGTTGTGTCTTATAATAACTTAAACATTTTGCACATCACTGATGTCAAACTTACTGGACGATAGCTGTACAGATCTACCACGTCAGCCATCCTCCAATCTTGTGGCCCTGTTACAAGAGAGTTTAAGTAGTTGCAATATAGTGGTCTGTCAATTACTGGGCTCAACTTCAGTCCCCACCCTCTCCCCCTTAAAAAAAAAGTGTTCAAAAGGAACTATACTTTCAACAAACTTTGAATAAAATCAATAGAACAGGCGATTATCAGAAACTTTGTGATGCATCTTAGAGAAATCAGCTTCATTCACAACTTTTCAAAACACCTCTTACCATCCCCCCTGCCTCCTGAACTTGCCATCCATTAAAAAAGAAGCTCAAGTCTGTCCTACTCAGAGGAGACTGTAGGTATTATGTGACACAGAACTTTATCCTTTATGGAGAGGGAAGGGGAAGGAGGAGTGAGGAGCAGGGAACAAACATAAAAACTTCTTGCAGAACTAGGTAACAAGTAGTGATGAGCGAGCATGCTCGCCCGAGTATCTCACTGCTCGACATGCTCGGCGCTCGACGAGTATTTCCGGGGTTGCTTGGCGGGAGCTCGGGTCCCCTCCCTGCATGATTGGCGCTCTTTTGGAGCGCCAATCAACCTGCAGGGATTTTCTGCCACACACTGTAATGCCGCAGCCATGTTGTTTGTGGCATTACAGTGATTGGCTGGCCGCACAGCATCATCAGGTCTATATCAGACCTGGCGCCGCCATGCTCGTCACAGTCACTCCGAATCAGACAGTGTAGGGAGAGCTGCTGCTGAGCTAGGGAGAGATTTGCTTGTGTATTAGTTAGTGTAGGTATACTACAACATATTCTACACATATCCATCTCAACTAACAGTCCTTCTGATGACTAATCCAGCTGCATAGATATCAGTGCTAGACAGGCAGGCAGTGTATGTGGCAGACTGCAGTGCATATTGCAAGAGGGTCCATTCCTGTTCTGTCTGCTGGTGCTTTTACAGATATTTCTAGAAATAACCCCAGGTATCAGGGGCCAGGAATACTTTTTTTTGGATCTTAATCGTGATTATTTGCTTAAAAAGCAATCCAGAGAACACCATTTTTCTGCTCCATTTGCTTGTTGGCACTGCAGAATACAGCCAGATCCTTTCCATATTACAGCGCTAAAAATACATCTACTTAAAACTGTGGTTTGTCCTTCATACGGATCTGTCGCACCCCAGGGGTCCGGATGCCACAGTGGCATTGCCTCCCTCACAAGGGGTGATGCTGTGCCTGGAAGCAAGGATGGGTCCCCTAATCAAGTATACTAGCATGCAACACTTTCCTGGCTCCAGACCAGGAAGGGGAGCTCCTCCCCTTAGCAGCTAGAATCTGGAGGCGGGGTTAATAAGAGTAGTGGAGAGGAGTTGAAGACATGACAGCGACGAGGAAGGACCTGGGGAGGGAGGCGTAGCACCACAACAGGCAGGAAGAAGAAGTGTGGTGACCACAGACAGAAGGCAGGCAACCATTCTCTGTCACATCAACACGACGGAAGTTACCAGTACAACCGTCAGGTCTTCCCGAGTCTGGTTGTTTTTTAAAGACTCTGCCTATAACCCCAAAAAGGCCATTTGCACCACCGGCCAGGCCAGCATCAGCAGGGGTAGCAAAACTACCAGCCTGACCACAACCAGCATGATCAGGCACATGACAGTAAAGCACCTGACTTTGTGGGCTGAACCCCAGGGTCCAGGAACAGTGTCTGCGGGTGGCACCACTGCTTCTTCCGCTGTTGTGCATGCAAGCCAATCCCCTGTCCATGGTGCATGCAAAGATGCCTCCTGCCCTGCACTTGTCGTTGCACACTCTCAAGTAGCACCATCAGCAAGCACGTCCACGTCCTTGTCCCAGCACAGCGTTCAGTTATCCCTACACCAGTCCTTGGAACGCAAGTGCAAATATGCAGCCAACGCCCCACAGGCCTCACTACTAAATTCACACATTTCGCGACTGCTTGCGCTTGAAATGTTGCCTTTTAGGCTCGTGGATATGGAAGCTTTCCGCAACCTGATGGCGGCAGCCGTCTCTCGGTACTCAGGCCCCAGCCACCACTATTTCTCCCGATGTGCCGTCCACGGATTACACGAGCACGTGTCCCACAATATTAGCCGTGTCCTCAACAACGCTGATACTGGGAAAGTCCACCTAACCACGGACACGTGGACAAGTGCTTGTGGGAAGGGACGGTACATCTCACTGACGGCACACTGGGTTAACATAGTGGAAGCCGGGACCCAGTCGGACCTTGGGACGGAACACGTCTTCCCGACGCTGATGATTGCGGGCCCTGAGTCAATCAGGGTTACCCCCACATTCTACAGCTGTTGCACCTCCTCCTCTTCAGCATCCATCTCCAAAATGACCACATCAGTCGCAAGCTGGAAGCACTGCAGCACTTCCTCGGCCAAGCGGCAACAGGCTGTGCTGAAGCTAATATGCTTAGGTGACAAACCACACAACGCTGAAGAGTTGTGGACAGCTCTGAAAAAGCAGGCAGATCTATGGCTGACACCGCTGAACCTACAGCCAGGCATGGTCGTGTGTGACAATGGCCAGAACCTAGTGGCGGCTCTGAGGCGAGGCGAGCTCACACACGTACCATGCCTTGCCCATGTGCTTAACCTTGTGGTTCAGCGGTTTCTCAAAACCTACCTGGAGCTGCCAGATCTGCTTGTCAAAGTACGCCGCCTGTGTGCCCATTTTAGAAAGTCACCTACAGCTTACACCCACTTGCCGTGTTTCAGCAGCGTTTGCAGCTTCCGGCTCACCGACTGGTGTGTGGTGTCCCCAAGCGTTGGAACTTTACATTGCAGATGTTGGAAAGAATTGTGAGCGGAAGAGGGCAGTTGTTGACTACCAGCATCAAGGCCATCGGTATTCAGTTCAGACTCCACACATAAGACCTCACAAGTGGACATGGATGTCAGACATATGTACCATTCTCCAAAACTTTGAGGACTCCACCAAGATGGTGAGCGGCGATGACGCCATAATTAGCGTCACCATCCTGCTTCTCTGTCTTCTGAAACGCTCTCTGCTCACAATCAAAGAGGATGCATTGCAGGCGGAGCATGATGAGATGGAGCAAGGAACCTTACGGGGTGATTATACACAGCCCAGCCTCATCTCATCCCAACGTGAATTGGGGGACAATGAGGGAGAGGAGGAAGAGCTATTTTCATGCGCTATAGACGGTACTACCTGCACAACTGTCATACCGTCTGTTCAGCGTGGATGGCCTGAGGACAGGGAGGAGGAGGAGGAAGAGAGCATGGTCAGTCATCCTCTTGGTGAGGACACGGAAGTCTTGCCTGTTAGCAGTCTGGCACGCATGGCTGAGTTTATGTTACGCTGCCTTTCCCGTGACCCTCGCATTCTCCAAATTTTGGGTGACAGTCATTAGTGGTTGGTGACACTTCTAGACCCACGCTACAAGGAGAACTTTATATCTCTGATTCCTGAGGCGGACAGGTCTACTAAATGGGGCAGTACCAGAAGGCCCTTGTTGCGGAATTAAAAACATTCCCATCTGAAAACGCTGGCGGAAGAGGTCACAGTTCATTGGACAACCAAGGATTACAGGCGAGAGAGACACAACTCCAATCCAGCAGAGGCAGAGGAACACTGTCAAAGTTCTGGGACAGTTTTCTCAGACCCTCCCCATCTTATAGGCCCTGAGGCGCGGGGTACTCTCTCAAGGAGTGCAAAGTTTGGGAAGATGGTGAGGGAGTATGTGGCGCCCCTGAAGGTTCGGTCACCACAGGGGTACTGCATCTCTTTAATGAGGTGTGGTATCTCTCCTTCGAGGTAAGGATGGTGCAACTGTCAGGACCCCACCTCTGCAGAATCATCACTACATCTCTCCCACCTGAGGGGGGCTAATATGCACCAGGGTGCTGCCCCAGCCAGGATAATAGGAGATGGGGGGAACCAAAGTAAGGGGGAACCATGTAGTGGGTGAGGGTGGAGGACGCACTTTTAGGTTACACTTAATAATTCATATTTAATAAACGGCCATCTTGGGCTTATGGTCTTTGATTGTGATCTTCATCGCTGAATGTGGCTTTCTGTGTGAACCTGCAGTTGATGGGGACACGGTCCTCGTACTCTGGCCTTGAGTCGAGGAGCGGGCTAGAGTTAACGGCTGTCTCTACCCGGTCAAGGTCCCTACCTAAGAAGGCCTGGAGGGGAGCAGAGGAGACAAGCTCCACAGGCAAAAGGATCCCAGGGGGATGCAGACGGAGCGGCATACGCCACCTGTCCTCACTATTCTGGCCTAGCCAGAGGGACTCCTGCTGCAAAAGGGGTACCGGCCCCAGTCACCTGACTTTGTCACTTCACGTCCTAGTCAGGAAAGCCCGGAAGGCTCAGTGGATCCCACCGGGTAACGAACGGAGCGGAGTCGCCACCCATACCCTTGTTCTGTGCATAGACCAGAGGGAGACCCGGCCTTACCACACGTAGTACACCCGGACAGGAGAGGACTTAGTGAGAAGACTAGGAACACTCTGGTGCGGGGTCCTGACCAAAGCACCTGAACTACCTGGAGGTTGTTGGACCCCCGGTCCTGGTGGCCGCAGAGCGCCATGAGGAGCAGGGAGAAGCCTTGCAACTGCATGCTCTACCGTGAGTAAAACCTGGAAGACTACCCCTATGGCCTCCGGTCCTTTATTCCCGCGACGCACCGCACTACACCAGAATTCACTACTACTCCCTCCATCCGTGTCTCTGCCTGAGGCCCTGCTCCGTCTGTGGCAAGTAGCACCATCCAAAGCTGCCACTACATCCCGTCTCAGAGGACTGCCGCAGCGCTGGTGGCCATCACCAGACACCACAGGTGGCGTAGTCTTTCACACCACTCGAATCACTGTCACCGTCTCTCCTATCCCTTAACTTTTTAATGTGACAACCCTGGGCACGGACCGGGCCTAGGCCGCGACTACATCCACCTTGCACAGCGGCCCGGCTTCCGAGTACCCCAACTCTCAGGGTGGGCTAGCGAGCGGGGAAGGAGAGGCGTCCCCTAGTCCAACCAACTCGGACATATTACTATCATCTATCTCTCTCCTCCACCCGGGCGTCACAAGTACCTTGCCGACCGTACCGACGTCCTCCATGATTCCTCTGTGCCTTATAATTACTGGGTATCCAAGCTGGATGCGTAGAATGAACTGGCTCTCTATGCCTTGGAGGTCCTGGCCAGCCCTGCCGTTATCGTTTTATCAGAGCGGGTTTTAAGTGCTGCCTGTGAAATTATAACCTATATGCGCATCCGCCTGTCAACTGAAAATGCTGACAGGCTGACTCTTATAAAAATTAACAAGGGCTGGATTGGGCCAGACTTCTCAACACCACCAAATGATTGCAGCGTAACCTAAACTCAAAAATAGTGTCTTTTTTTGGGAGGTCTAATTCTATTCTCATGCACCTCTGTCTTCACACCCAGACATGGGTATATGCTTCCTGATTTTTTCTATTTTGTCTTGTCCTCCTCCTTATCCTCATCCTCCATCACCATATCATTCACCACCATATCTACCATATCAACTCCTCTATGTGTCTTGCAAGTGGCATTGGAGTTTCTCCAAATTTTTAGCAGCTTTTGCATTCACTACATAGGCAAACACTATGGGAGACCCACTTCCTAATAATGGGAACATTGTTTTTAGGAGGCTCTCCGATCTCTACGTGTCTTCCAAGGGGCATTGGAGTTCCTCCAAATTTTTGCCAGCTTTTGCATTCACTGCATAGGTAAACTATGGAAGACCCACTTCCTAATAATGGGAACATTGTTTTTATGAGGCTCTCCAACCTCTATGTCTCTTGCAAGGGGCATTGGAGTGCCTCCAAATTTTTGGCAGCCCTTGCAGTCACTGCATACGCAATAACAGTATTGGAGACCCACTCGTTAATAATGGGAACAACAAAGCATAGCCGGCTGATGGCTCTCTAACAATAGTAAGGGCCGACTGCTGGCCCTTTAGGAATAGTAAGGGCCGCCTGATGGCCCTATAAAAATAGGCTTTGCGACTTTCAGAGTCCCTCCATCATAAATGAAACAGGATGTGTCAGATGATGTGTCATACATCACATGGCCAGATAAGGTTGTAAAATGTTAAAATGACATTTACCAGTGAATGCAATTGTCTTGGTTGAAAGCAATGCAAACGTGCAAAAACGCATAAAAAACGCTATGTGTGAACATAGCCCAAGGTGTGGAGGAGCACTTTTGGTTTTTGTATATTTATTTTGCCTTACATACAAGTCATTACCCTGGAAAGGATGTTCTTTAACATATTTCCCAGGAAAATCCATTTTGGTTTTGTTTATGTATGTTTTATTGTGAGTCCGTAAAAGTGGCGTAATACCTCTGACAACGTTGTTGACAGCAGTGACCTTTGAGTCAGAAATGCTTCCAGGGGTCTTCCCCATGCTGTTCCCATGTAATTTGAGCACTTTTCCCATAGATTTGGGCAATTTTTAGGCCCTCTGCAGACCGCCGGGGGGAGCCGCCTGAAAAATGCTCATGAACACCCTTTAAAAAAATTATGTGGGTGTTGCATCACGGACCACGGTCACCCTGGTGATATGGTGGTGGAGGATGAGGATGAGGAGAAGGAGGAGGACAAGAGCAAATAGACAAAATCAGGAAACGTATATCCATGTGTGGGTGTGAAAAGGTGCATCGGAATACACCTCCCAAAAAAAGACACTGGATTTGAGTTTATGTTATGCTGCTATCATTCGGTGGTGTTGAGAAGTCTGGCCCAATCCAGCCCTTGTTCATTTTTATAAGAGTCAGCCTGTCAGCATTTTCAGTTGACAGGTGGATGCGCTTATCGGTTATAATTTCACCAGCGGCACTAAAAACCCGCTCTGATAAAAACGCTAGCGGCAGGGCAGACCAGGACCTCCAAGGCGTAGAGAGCCAGTTCATTCCACGCGTCCAGCTTGGATACCCAGTAATTATAAGGCAGAGAGGAATCACGAAGGACGTTGGTACGGACGGCAAGGTACTCCCTCAGCATCTTCCCAAACTTTGCACTCCTTGTGAGAGTATCCCGCTCCTCAGGGCCTGTGTGATGGGAGGGGCTGAGAAAATTCTCCCAGAACTTTCACCGTGTTCCCCTGCCTCTGCTGGATTGGAGCTGTGTCTCTCTCGCCTGTAGTCCTTGGTTGTCCAACGAACTGTGCCCTCTGCCGCCAGCGTTTTCAGATGGGAATTTTTTTAATAGTTCCGCAACAAGAGCCTTCTGATACTGACCCATTTTTGTAGACCTGTTTGCCGCAGGAATAAGAGATAGAAATTTCTCCTTGTAGCATTGGTCTAGAAGTGTAACCAACCAGTAATGACTGTCACCTAAAATTTTGAGAACACGAGGGTCATGGGAAAGACAGCGTAACATAAACTCAGCCATGCGCGCCATACTGCTAACAGGCAAGACTTCCGTGTCCTCACCAAGACCATGCTCTCCTCCTCCTCCTCTCTGTCCTCAGGTCATCCACGCTGAACAGACGGTATGACATTTGTGCAGGTAGTACCGTCTATAGCGCATAAAAGAAGCTCCTGTTCTTCCTCCTCCTCCTCTTCATCATTGTCACCCAATCCACGTTGGGATGAGATGAGGCTGGGCTGTGTGTAATCACCCTGTATGGTTCCTTGCTCCATCTCATCATGCTCTGCCTGCAATGCATCCTCTTTGATTATGAGCAGAGAGCGCTTCAGAAGACAGAGAAGCGGGATGGTGACGCTAATTATGGGGTCATCGTCGCTCACCATCTTGGTGGAGTCCTCAAGGTTTTAGAGAATGGTACATATGTTTGACATCCATGTCCACTCCTGAGGTCTTATGTGTGGAGTCTGAACTGAATACTGACGGCCTTGTTGATGCTGGTACTCGACAACTGCCCTCTTCTGCTCACAAACCCTTCCCAACATTTGCAGTGTAGAGTTCCAACGCATGAGGAGATCACACACCAGTCGGTGAGCCAGAAGCTGCAAACGCTGCTGAAACATGGCAAGGGCGGCGGAAGGTGTAGGTAACTTTCTAAAATGGGCACACAGGAAGCGTACTTTAACAAGCAGATCCAGCAGCTACGGGTAGGATTGAGAAGCCACTGAACCATGAGGTTAAGCACATGGGCCAGGCATGGTGTGAGCCGCAGATCTGCCTGCTCTTTCAGAGCTGTCCACAACTCTTCAGCATTGTGCGGTTTGTCACCTAAGCATATCAGCTTCAGCACAGCCTGTTGCAGCTTGGCCGAGGCAGTGCTGCGGTGCTTCCAGCTTTTGACTGATGTGGTCATTTCAGAGATGGAAGCTGAAGAGGAGGAGGAGGCTGAAGAAGAGGAGGCTGAAGAGGATGAGGGGCAGGAGCTGCACACTGTGGGGGCAACCCTGATTGACCTAGGGCCCGCAATCCTTGGCATCGGGAGGGCGTGTTCCGTTCCAAGGTCCGACTGGGTCCCGGCTTCCACTAGGTTAACCCAGTGTGCCATCAGCGAGATGTACTGTCCCTGCCCACAAGCACTTGCACACGTGTCCGTGGTTAGGTGGACTTTACCGGTAACTGCGTTGTTGAGGGCACGGCTAATGTTTTGGGACATGTGCTTGTGTAATGCGGGGACGGCACACCGGGATAAATAGTGGTGGCTGCGGACTGAGTACCGAGGGATGGCCGCGCCATCAGGGAGCGCAAGCAGTCGCGAAATGTGGGAATTTAGTAGTGTTGCTTGTGGGGCGTTGGCTGCGTATTTGCGCTTACGTTCCAAGGGCTGAGGTATGGACAACTGAACGCTGAGCTGGGACAAGGACGTGGACGTGCTTCCTGATGCTGCTACTTGAGAGTGTACAACGACAGGTGCAGGTTAGGAGGCATCTTCGCATGCACCATGGACAGGGGATTGGCTTGTATGCACAACAGCAGAAGAAGTAGTGGTGCCACCAGCAGACACTGTTCCTGGACCCTGAGGTTCGGCCCACAAAGTCAGGTGCTTTGCTGCCATGTGCCTGATCATGCTGGTGGTGGTCAGGCTGGTCGTTTTGCCACCCCTGCTGATGCTGGCCTGGCAGGTGGTGCAAATGGCCTTTTTGGGGTTATCGACAGAGTCTTTAAAAAACAACCAGACTTGGGAAGAGCTAACAGTTGTACTGGTAACTTCCTTCGTGTTGGTGTTGCGGGGAACGGTTGCCTGCCTTCTGTCTGCGGCTACCATACTGCTTCTTCCTGCCTGTTGGTGTGCTCTGCCTCCCTCCCCCTGTGTGCTGCTGTCCTCACTCTGCACGTCCTCCTGCCAGGTTGGATCAGTTACTATTAGTGATGAGCGAGCATGCTCGCCACTGCTCGGAGCTCGCCGAGTACTTGCGCGATGCTCGGGCGGGAGCTCGGGTCCCAGTCCTGCATGTTTGGCGCTATTTAGAGCACCAATTATGCAGGGATTGTCTGCCACTCACTGTAATGTCACAGCCATGGTGGTTGTGGCATTACAGTGATTGCCCAAATCGATGGGAACAGTGCTCACAGTGAAACATGAAAAGCCGGCAATTCATCAGCGGCATACACCAGTACCCGACAATTTAGAACAGAAAGAATAGAGCATCACACATAGATTAGATAGAGAGAAACATGTCAGTCACCAGTCACATATATAATAAGTACAGTGACAGTGTTGGTTACTGTACTTGTTATTTAGTGTTAAAATAAAGGATTTATTAAAACAAAAATAATATTGCTTTCATGCACCCGTCTCTTTAAAAAAGCCGGCCGGCAATTCTTCAGCGGCATGCATCGGTACCCGACAATTTAGAACAGAAAGAATAGAGCATCACACATAGATTATATAGATAGAAACATGTCAGTCACATATATAATAAGTAGAGTGACAGTGTTGGTTACTGTACGTGTCATTTAGTGATAAAATAAAGGATTTATTTAAAAAAAAATTGGCGTAGGGTTCCCCGTAATTTTAGTCTCTAGCGGAGGTTAAGCAGACGGCTGGGGCAGATGTTTGAAGCATGGGAAGGGGGTAATACCCACGGAGCTTCCCAGGCTACTAATATCAGCCCCCAGCTGGATACCTAGCCTTTACCAGCTATTAAAATGGGGGACCCCCCAAAAAAATGATGTGTGGTCCCCCCTATTTTAATAGCTAGCAAAGGCTAGGCAGACAGCTGGGGGCTGATATTAATAGCCCAGGAAGGGTGCCATGAATATTGGCCCCCTCCCAGGCTAGAAACAACAGCCGTCAGCCGCCCCAGAAATGGCGCATCCATAGGATGCGCCAATTCTGGCACTTAGCCTCGCTCTTCCCACTGCCCTGTAAGGGTGGCAGTGGGGTAATAGGGCTGGGGTTGATGTCAGCTTATAATGCCAGCTGACATCAAGCCCAGGTTAGTTATGGAGAGGCATCTATAAGACACCCCCATTACTAACCCCATAGTCAAAGTTAAAAAAAAACACAAACACCCAGAATAAAGTCCTTTAATTGAAATAAACACACAATGCTTTAATGTTCTAAATTAAACCATACTTACCATCACGCCCATTCCAGCTGAAGCCAATGTCTTCTGCAATAAAAGTAAAATAATAAACCAACCTCATCCTTACCTTTCCATGGTTCCCAGGACGGCTCCAGCTCTGCTACATTCACATGACAGGCTGGATCGCAGCCGAAAGCTGCCATCCAGCTTGCCATGCTGCAGACACGCATGAGACTAAAATACGGGGAGCCCCACGCCAATTTTTTTTTTAATAAATACTTTATTTTAACACTAAATGACAAGTACAGTAATCAACACTATCACTATACTTATTATATATGTGACTGACATGTTTCTATCTATCTAATTTATGTGTGATGCTCTATTCTTCTGTTCTAAATTGTCTGGCACCGGTGTATGCTGCTGATGAATTGCCGGCCTGCTTTTTTAAAGAGACAAAAACACTATTATTTTTTTTAATAAATCCTTTATTTTAACACTAAATAACAAGTACAGTAACCAACACTGTCACTGTACTTATTATATATGTGACTGACATGTTTCTATCTATCTAATCTATGTGTGATGCTCTATTCTTTCTGTTCTAAATTGTCGGGTACCGGTGTATGCCGCTGATGAATTGCCTGCCGGCTTTTTGAAAGAGTCGGGTGCATGAAAATCGGAGGGCACTAGTGTGTTTCAAGTGCCCTGCTATGTTTTTCATGCACCCTCCTATATACCCTGCCTGCCTGTCTGCCTATATATTCTGCCTGCCTGACATTTAATTGAGCACCGTTTCCATCGATTTGGGCAATTTTTGACCTTCTGCAGACCGCCGGGGGGGACCACCAGAAAAATGCTCAAGTTTCCCAAAGACTTACATTGGGCTCGTTGCTCAGGTTGAGCACCCGAGTATTCCAATGTGCTCGACCCGAGCTTCAAGCACCCAAGCATTTTAGTACTCGCTCATCACTAGTTACTATATCATCCACCACCTCGTCTTCCACTTCCACACCCTGGTCCTCCTCCTGACTTTCTGGCAATTGTGTCTCATCATCGTCCACCTCTTGTGACACTTTCCCACCGTCGCCTTCGTGTGACCGTGGCTGCTCAAATATTTGGGCATCGCTACATGCAATCTCCTCATGCCCCGCTTCAAGTGGACCGGGCGAGAGACCAGAATCTATAAATGGAAAAGTGAACAGCTCTTCGGAGTGTCCAAGTGTGGCATCAGTTGTCTCCGGGCACTCGGCATGGTGGGAGGAAGGAGGATCAGGGTGAGAATATGCAGTTCAAACTCACAGCTACTGAGACTTGACCTTGTGGAAGACAAGGTAGTGGTGATGGTGGCAAAGTGACTGGAAGCATTATCCGCTATCCAACCAACAACCTTTTGACACTGCTCTGGGTTCAATAGTGGTGTTCTGCAGTCCCCTATTAATTGGGACAGGAAGGTCGGGCGAGAAGATGTGGGTGTTTGTTGTCGCACAATTTCAGCTTGCCCACGGCCTCGGCCTCAGCATGCACCATCACCATCACGTCCAGTTCCCAGTCCCTTGCCATGCACCTTTCCCATTTTAAACGGAGGACAATATCTTCCATGCTCACTACAAATGGCTGAATTTGGAGCGAACTTATATGTGATCCGTGTGACGGAGAAACCACAGTTTTAAATATCTGACCTGTAGGTAACTATTTTGAACAGCAAACCGGTGTCAAAAACTTCGCTGAAACATTGAAACAAATTCTTTATGGAGGCCAGAAATGGCAGTATTTTCTGAAAACGTATATGTGATCCGTGTGACAGAGAAACCAGTTTTAAATAGCTGGATTTTTAGCGCTGTAATATGGAAAGGACCTGGCTGTATTCTGCAGTGCCAACAAGCAAATGGCGCAGAAAAACGGTGTTCTCTGGATTGCTTTTTAAGCAAATAATGAGAATTAAGATCCAATAAAAAATTATTCCTGGCCCCTGAGACCTGGGCCTATGTCTAGAAATGTCTAACAGCAGCAGAAGGCAGAACTGGAATGGAGCCTCTTGTGCTATATGCACTGCAGTCTGCAATATACACTGCCTGCCTGCATATATATGACTCACCCCCTGGGCCGTGGGGCACTCGAATCCGGGCAATAGGGGAACGATGGGGGTAGTAGTGGCAACCCGGTTCCGTGGCTCAGGGTGGTCAGACCAGTGGTAGTCCGTTATGTGCTGATGTTTATGTCCGACTACGCCACCCGTGGATTGCGGTTATTAGGAACCGCCGCTGCATGCAGACCGCTGGGGCTGATGAGGTGTGCAGCTAGGGTAGTGTGACTCCCCACGGGAAGAGTGCGGCCCCAGGGCAGTATAATGGATGGTGGGAGTGATGGTGGAGAGAGTCCCAGTGCTGATAGTGCTGGAGGAGCAAGGAGCACGCAGACAACAGGTTGCAGTCCAGGGTCTTTACTAGAACAGGTAAATTGACCCACAAACAGTCCCGGCTAGGAGGGGACCTGGATGTCTGAGAGCAACGGGGAAATTGGCCCTGGTCAGGGTGAGGGTGTAGGCCTACCGTGCTTTCTGTGCTCCTTCTGGCTATCTCCTCCTTATAGGGTAACAGCCCACGTTTCCGAGCTCTCCGTGTATTCTCGCCTGTATGGCCTGCGACGTGGGTTCCTTTCTGCTCCCAGCCTTGTACGGCTTTGCTGGTCCCTTCTGTTGTGGCAGGGCCTCCAGGCTTCTTAGGCCAAGGAATATACAGTCCCCTGCGGACTGGTTATCTGCTGGAGAATTTGGAATCCTCCCAGCCTCAGACACCAAAGTCTGGTAAATTAAGTCCTGCATCTGCCAAGACAGGCTCACTTCGCCTCTTTTCTCTGGCTTGTGGCTCTCCTCCTGCCACACTTCCTCTTAGGTGCAATACAACTGTCCCTCTCTGCTCTGGGACCTGAATCCTGAGACAGGTCGTCCAGCTCTCTCTAACCCTGCCCCCAGCACCAGCTTTTATAGGGGCAGCCTGCTCCCCCTACTGGCCTGAGACAGGAGGTATTGCATGCTAATGTTCCCCTGACTAGAGAACCTCCCCCTTGCTCTCAGACACAGCTTTATTACATTTTGTGGCATCCAGGCCAGGGTGACACATTCCCCCCTAGTAGAATTTAGTACTCCGGGACTAAACAGTAACAAGAACAATATGCATGACCATAAAACATTAGTATACAAGTGACGCACAGATTGAGTTCTTAAGGTCACAGTGTGGTCTGTGACCGGGTGTCCATATCACCAATACAACGGGGAGCCTTAACCAGGTGGGGGTCTGTCCTACCCCAAGTCCTTTACAGTCTTAGTTCATTCCTTGGTTAGGCTCCGAACGTAGTCCATACAAGGTCCCGGTTATAAAAAGTCCATAACCTGTGAGTCCTTACGGTAGCTGCAAGAAACTGAAACACAGAATTACCAAACATGCACGTAACTTGGCAAACATTTCAACATTTGGCAACAGGATTATTTACAATCTTAGTACGCTCTATATTTTCCACCGAGCGGGTATCTGCCCTTTTGTGCTCCTGGTTGACCTCCTTAACCCACTGTCTGGTGGTGGACTGACTTGGCTTTCCCTACTAGCGTTAGGGGTGCAGCTACCAGCTGGGTGTACAGGTAGGGCAGGCAGCTGTCTGCGGGTTCTTTGGCTTACCGCAGGCATGGCAGGCTCACTGTCAGCAGAGGGTACAGGCTCTTCTGCCTCTGGAACCGCTTGCTCCTCTTCACCTTCCGGCTCTGGTGTTGGTTGTTGCTGTGCCGGTTGCAGGAAATGCAGGACGGGTACCACTATGGCATCATTTATGCGAGTCCAGGACTGAGGGAACTCTCCGAGAACGGTGCTGATCATTTCTTCCTTGTCCTCTGCAGGTTCAAGGTCACTCTGATCCTCTTCTGCACTACGGAGTTGCTCGGGGCATCTTTTGAGGTGGTCTCTGGAGACGGTACTAGTGGTTTCTCCTCCGTCCTTGGTGATCACGCACACCTTCGGGTTGTCGTGATCAGACTGCAGTACGGTGTAGGGTTCCCTTTCCCACTGGTCGTCCAACTTATGTAGCCTTCTTTTTCGCTTTAGGACTTGCTCACCAGGTTCTAGGGGACCAGCAGGGGCGTGCTGATTGAAGAGTTTTTCTTGCCCCTCTCTCACCTGGGCCAGGCTCTTCTCCACACTCTCCTGTACCCTCTTGTAGTGCAGTTGCCTTTCCGTATCCCAGTCCGCATCCGGGGAGGTGTCCTCACGTATTAGGTCTCCCATCTCCAGGTCTACGGGCAGCTTACCTGGTCTGGCTCGCATCAGGTAAGCCGGGGTGCAGTTTGTAGCATTCACCGGGATATTGTTGTATAGGTCTATCAGGTCCGGCAGTTTTTCTGGCCACAGGCTGCGTTCCTCCAGGGGCAACGTCTTCAGGAGATCAATGACTATATTGTTCATCTTCTCACACATCCCGTTGGTTTGGGGGTGGTAAGGCGTTGTACGAATCTTCTTACAGCCATAGAGGTTGCAGAACTCCTGGAAGATTTCAGCTTCGAACGCTGGACCCTGGTCTGTCAGGACCTGTTCCGGATACCCGTGTGGACGACAGAAGTATTGCTGGAAGGCTCTGGCCGCTGTTTGGGCTGTCAAGTCTTTTACTGGGACCACCACTAGAAAACGGGAATAGTGGTCCACGATTGTCAGGGCATAGATGTATCCTGACCGGCTGGGAGCCAACTTGACGTGGTCTAGAGCTACCAGCTCAAGAGGCTGCGTGGTGACAATGGGCCTCAAGAGTGTCTTCTGGCTGGTGCGGTCCTTCCTCCTTAGGTGACAAAGGCCACAGTCTCTGCACCACTTTTCTACAGCTCCTCTCATGCCGACCCAAAAGAACCTTACTCTTAGTAGGAACCCCAGTTTCTTCCAACCGAAGTGTCCCGCTCTGTCATGGTAAGCCCCCAGGACCATAGCTGCATCTCGCCTTGGGACCACGACTTGCCAGGTCAGCTCGTGCGTCCGGTGGTTGACAATCCTTCTGCACAACTTGCCTTCGTAGAGGTACAGCTTGCTCTTCTCTTTCCATAGCTGCTTGGCTTCCTCTGGGGCATCTGGATCTAAGCGGGTGTCTTCCCGGGTCAGCAGATCTTTCACCAGGGGGATTGCAGGGTCACTATCTTGGGTCTCGGCCCAGCTGTGGTGAGGTAGGGGATTTATCATCACGGTTGTTAGATCCTCCTCCTTCACGCGGTGGGAGTATTGAGCGGCTCCATACCGGTGAAACGCGGGGAGTTCTACCTCCTCCAGCTCTTCTGGGTCTTCGTCACCTTCAGGTAAGTGAGGCATCCTCGATAGGGCGTCAGCGTTGGCATTGGTTTTGCCGGCCCGGTACTTGATCACGAAGTCATAGTTGGAGCGACGGGCCATCCACCGCTGTTCTAGGGCACCCAGTCTTGCATTGTCCAGGTGTGTCAACGGGTTGTTGTCGGTGTACACGGTGAACTTTGCGGAGGCCAGGTGTAATGCACATGCCCGGGCTGAGCGGCGTGTGCGTGTGATTCCACTGGACCGTGCCGGAGAGTGATTGCCTGGAGGGGCGTAACTAGGTATTCACCCGATCCGACCAGGGTCGCACGACGGCATACGATGCCAGTGCACCAAGGAGGAACCGAGCAGAGGGACCAGGTGCTACTCCAGGACAGACCCCGGACACGGCTGTTGACCCACACAGGGGAACACAGGAACAGACTAGTTAGGCTGGCGCACTGACTGGTGGGTATAGGCAGGCACGACTGGTATGCAGGCTGGCGGGTATGCAGGCAGGGGGGTACAGGCAAGCACAGCTAGAGTGCAGACAGGGAGGCACTAGCAGGTAGGAACACAGGCGGGATAGGACCCAGTACACACTGGGACTCAGGAACAATACAGGCAGAGGGGTACAGGCAAGCACAGCTAGAGTGCAGACAAGGAGGCACTAGCAGGTAGGGACACTGGCGGGATAGGACCCAGTACACACTGGGACTCAGGAACAGAACCACAGATGTGGCGGACAAACACAGCAGAGTGAGGCCGCCCAGAGAGGTGAGCGAGAACAGGGCAGGACAAGACCGCCTGGAGCGGTGAGCAAGAGTAGAGCAGGACAAGGCCGCCAGGAGCGGTGAGCAAAGGGTCAGAGCTGAGCAAGACTGCCGGAGCAGTGAGCAAGAGTAAAGCAGGACGAGACCGCCTGGAGCGGTGAGCAAGAGAGGAGCAAGACTGCCGGAGCAGTGAGCAAAAGGATAAGAGCGGAGCGAGACTGCCGGAGCAGTGAGCAAAAGGGTCAGAGCGGAGCAAGGCTGCCGGAGCAGCGAGCAAAGGAGTCAGAGCAGGCGAGAACCGCCGGAGCGGTAAGCAAAGGAGTCAGAGCAGGCTAGAACCGCCGGAGCGGTGAGCAAAGGAGTCAGAGCAGGCTAGAACCGCCGGAGCGGTGAGCAAAGGAGTCAGAGCAGGCTAGAACCGCCGGAGCGGTGAGCAAAGGAGTCAGAGCAGGCTAGAACCGCCGGAGCGGTGAGCAGAGGAGTCAGAGCAGGTTAGAACCGTCGGAGCGGTGAGCAAAGGAGTCAAAGCAGGCTAGAACCGCCGGAGCGGTGAGCAGAGGAGTCAGAGCAGCCTAGAACCGCCGGAGCGGTGAGCAAAGGAGTCAGAGCAGGCTAGAACCGCCGGAGTGGTGAGCAAAGGAGTCAGAGCAGGCTAGAACCGCCGGAGCGGTGAGCAAAGGAGTCAGAGCAGGCTAGAACCGCCGGAGCGGTGAGCAAAGGAGTCAGAGCAGGCTAGAACCGCCGGAGCGGTGAGCAAAGGAGTCAGAGCAGGCTAGGCTGAGCAGGGGGGACAGGGCTCTGTTCACACGGAACAGACAGGAAGGGAAAGGCAGAGCCAGATACCCACAGGGTACTTGCAGTGAAGTAGCGAGTGGACCACAAACTCACAAACGGGAGTACAGAGACAACAAGCAGGAGTTAGGTACGAGTTCAGACTCTGCAGAAAAAGGAAGGGAACGGACATAGAGGCAAAACAGGTAAAGGATAAGAGAGAGTTCAGACTGGAACTGAGTGTACGGAGGAGACCGACACTGCAGCGGAATACAGGAGCGGGTCTGGGAATACGGCCCCCAGAGAGGCAGGACGAACAGGCAAGGAGCGTGTTCAGACAGGACAGACAAGATACAGGAGCGGGTCTAGGTAATCGGCCCCTAGAAGGCGGGAGGAACAGGCTAGGAGCGTGTTCAGACAGGTCAGACAAGATACAGGAGCGGGTCTAGGTAATCGGCCCCTAGAAGGCAGGAGGAACAGGCTAGGAGCGTGTTCAGACAGGCCTGGAAATACAGCCTCCATCATAGGCAGACAAGAGAACACAGAACGGGACCTGGCACCTTCAGAGTGCAAGCACACACTGAATGAAACACTATGCTCAGGCAGGGATTGATTGGAGCAGCTGAGCTATATACCAGGTGACAGACAACAATAGGCTGAGGACGCACAAGGGGTGTGACCCACAGCAGGTACAAAAAGCAGGAAGTGATCGGGCGCCGCCCTTAAGCAGCAGAAACAGACACAGACAGCATGGAGGGAAGCCAGAGAGACATTCTGGACAGGAGATCAAGTGCGCGCTCTTGCACAGTGGGAGATGGACCACTATGCAAGGACGCCGCCAGGTATGTTACACCAGGTAATGCTTGAAGCGTTCCGTCACGACCCACACCACCGCCAAGAATTCTAGCTTGAAGGAGCTGTAATTCTCCGGGTTCCTCTCGGTGGGCCTCAGCTTCCAGCTGGCGTACGCGATCACCCTTTCTCTGCCCTGTTGGTTTTGGGACAGTACGGCTCCCAGTCCCACATTACTGGCGTCTGTGTGGAGAATAAAAGGCTGGCCATAGTCAGGGTAGGCCAGGATCTCATCCCCCGTGAGGGCCATCTTCAACTGGCGGAAGGACTCCTCTTCCGGTTTATCCCACTTGAAGTGTGGCTTTTGACTCCTGGACTTAGACTGTCCGATCAGGAGGTCCTGCATAGGAGCTGCCATCTTAGTTAACCCGGGGATGAACCTTCGGTAGTAGCCTACCAACCCGAGAAACTGTCTCACCTCTTTGATGTTCGAGGGGCTTGTCCAGCTCTTGATTGCCGTGACCTTGTCAGGGTCGGGGGCCACTCCTTCCGCGCTTACCACGTGCCCTAGGTACTGGACCTTTGGTTTCAGCAGGTGACACTTCGATGGTTTCACCTTCAGGCCATAGCCTGCCAGAGCTTCGAACACCTCGGCCAGCTGCTTTAGGTGGTCCTCGTAGGTCTTCGAATAGACGATCACGTCGTCCAGGTAAAGGAGGACCGTCTCGAAGTTTCGGTGCCCTAGACAGCATTCCATCAGCCGCTGGAAGGTCCCTGGTGCGTTGCAGAGCCCGAAAGGCATGCAGTTGAATTCGCTCAGTCCCATCGGGGTGGTGAAGGCGGTCTTCTCCTTGTCAGCCTCTGCCACAGGAACCTGCCAGTACCCGCTAGTAAGGTCCAAAGTAGAAAAGAAGTTAGCAGATTTTAGTGCAGCTAAAGACTCCTCTATTCTAGGCAGCGGATATGCGTCTTTGTGGGTGATACGGTTGATTTGTCTATAGTCCACGCACATTCTCATGGTGCCATCTTTCTTTTTTACCAGAACCAGGGGGGCTGCCCAGGGGCTACAGCTATCTCTAATGACCCCAGCTTCTTTCATTTCCCGCAGCATACCCTTGGCATTCTGATAATGTGCAGGGGGTACAGGCCTGTGTCTCTCTTTTATTGGTGGGTGGCTCCCTGTGGGGATGTGGTGTTCTATCCCCTTAACTCTGCCGAAGTCTAGCGGGTGCTTACTAAAGACTCTCTCGTACTCCTGTACCACCCGGTAGACTCCTTGTTTTTGGTGCAGGGGAGTGGAGTCAGCACCCACATGGAGTTTCTGGCACCAGTCCTCCTTTTGTTTCTGGGAGCCATTACCCTCCGCCTGTGCAGATGGAGGCAAGGGTTCCACGGCCCTGATAGCTTTGCGTTCGACAACAAACAGTTTGGCGAGTGTAGCGTACCTGGGTAAGTGTACTTCCCTCTCCCCAATGTTGAGGATGCGGACGGGCACCCTCCCATGACGGACATCAACCACCCCCCGGGCTGTCAAAATGGTGGGCTTGCTATCCGAGTACACGGGTTCTACCATGGCTTGGTAGTCTCTACCTCTCAACCTGATTGCAGTCCGACACCAGATCATCATTTCACTTTTGGGAGGCATGGAAATGGGGAATGGGTCACTCAGTCTTACGCTACCGATCTCACCACCAGACAGTTCTACCTGCTGCCGTCTCATCAGGGCTTTTATCTCCTTGTTGAGGACTCTCTGTTGGCTGGAACTAGCATTCACCGCCACCTGTTGCAGAATTACAATTACTTCTGAAAGACAATTTTCGATCACGTTAGTACCCACAGTTATTTTAGGGTAACTTTCACGACGGTCAATGTCCACAATAATCACTCGCTGTGCCGGTAGTTCAACTTTACCAATTTTAATGGTCATCTCCTTGAACCCCATCTGCGGCACGGGTAAGCCATTACTGGCGATGATGCTCAAGTTACTGTCTGGATACCGTGTGATATCAGCATCAGTCCAATAATGCTTAAAAAGTACATAAGGGATAGTGGTTACTTGTGACCCAGTATCCAGCAAGGCGCCTATGGGGATACCGTCCAGCACCACGGGTAAAACTGGGCGCCCCCCAACGTACTTATCACGCCAATTATAAGGGCCTGGTGATCTTATGCCTGGGGGTTGGCCCTCTGCCCCAGGTTGGACCCGTTTAAATTACAGTACCTGGAAATGTGTCCGGGCTGGTTGCATCGACGGCAAATGGGCTGTCCATCCTCTGCGTAGCGGTCTGTGGGCCTCCCTCGGAACGACGGGATCCTCCTCTGTCGACGCCACGGGACATCCTCCGGACTTGAAGCCAGCTCGATGGGTCTTGATGGGTCCACTTGCAACGCCTGGACGGTCCTGGTCAACGCCGCGACGCTCCTGGTCAGCTCCTGGACTTGGTGGTGCAGATCTTTCGACGGGGCTTGGTTCAGGGCCTGTGCATCAGCCCCCACGGAGTCCATAGAGGAGGGCGCCGCCTCCTGGTGGTAGGTGAGAGCAGGGCGCCGGGGGTTTATAGCGCCACTTGTTGCGGATTCACGGAGCACCCTTATGGCCCTGTCCTTGAATTGGGCAAAGGTCAGATCAGGGTTCTGAAAGAACATGAGGCGCAGTTGGGCCCTGTGGGCGCTAGACAGCAGACCTTCTATGAATTGTTCTGTTAGCAGCTTATCCGTTTCCTGCACACTGCCAGGGTCAGTTTGTTGAATAGCCCTCAAGGCTTCCTGCAGATTTAGGGCATAGTCTCTAATGCTGTCCTGTACCCGCCGCTTACATCCATAGAACCTCATTTTAATCTCAGAGGAGGTACGTGTGTCAAAGGTACCCCGCAGCCGGGCCAGAATACCCTTCACAGTCCTTTTCTCCTCAGTGGGCCATGATTTTACCTCCCTTTGGGCTGAGCCAGTTAACTGCCCTGTTAGTATGCTGACCTTCTGTTCCTCTGTCAGGTGGTAGACTTGGAACAAACTGTACAGCCTTTCCTTAAAGTCAGTTAGGGCATGGGGCTCCCCTGAGTACTTGGGCAGCCAGGCCGCTCCAGGGATGTAGGGCAGGGAAAATGGCATCACCGCTGCTGCAGCTGCGCTGGTGGTAGTGGGCGCCTCTGTATCCGACATCTTCCTCTCCCCTAGTTAAGCGTGGCCTACCTTCCGACGATCCTCTTCTGTAGGCCGCGGCTCCGCTGCTGCTGCTCTGGACGAGGACCTTGCGTCGCGTCCTGATGACGTCAGCGTCGCTCTCTCTCCCTTCCAGGACCTTGGGCAGCGTCGGTGCGTGGGGCGGAGCTTCGGGTCTAGCGCCGTTTGGACGTCCACGCCCCTCTTCTTCCCGCGCGGCGTCCTGAAGATGGCGTCCGATGGAAAGCGGCTGAAGATGGTTGGAACCGATGGAAGATGGCGGGAGACGGCTGGAAATGGCGGGAAACGGCTCCGGATGGCGGGAAACCTCTTTTCAGGTAAGTGCAAAGTCTTTTCTAGGCACGCAATACCCGTCTGTGGCGGGTTGGTTGCAATCCTGCCGACTACTCCAAAGCTGACTCGTCCCCTGGGCCGTGGGGCACTCGGATCCAGGCAATAGGGGAACGATGGGGGTAGTAGTGACAACCCGGTTCCGTGGCTCAGGGTGGTCAGACCAGTGGTAGTCCGTTATGTGCTAATGTTTATGTCCGACTACGCCACTCGTGGATTGCGGTTATTAGGAACCGCCACTGCATGCAGACCGCTGGGGCTGATGAGGTGTGCAGCTAGGGTAGTGTGACTCCCCACGGGAAGAGTGCGGCCCCAGGGCAGTATAATGGATGGTGGGAGTGATGGTGGAGAGAGTCCCAGTGCTGATAGTGCTGGAGGAGCAAGGAGCACGCAGACAACAGGTTGCAGTCCAGGGTCTTTACTAGAACAGGTAAATTGACACACAAACAGTCCCGGCTAGGAGGGGACCTGGATGTCTGAGAGCAACGGGGAAATTGGCCCTGGTCAGGGTGAGGGTGTAGGCCTACCGTGCTTTCTGTGCTCCTTCTGGCTATCTCCTCCTTATAGGATAACAGCCCACGTATCCGAGCTCTCCATGTATTCTCGCCTGTATGGCCTGCGACGTGGGTTCCTTTCTGCTCCCAGCCTTGTACGGCTTTGCTGGTCCCTTCTGTTGTGGCAGGGCCTCCAGGCTTCTTAGGCCAAGGAATATACAGTCCCCTGCGGACTGGTTATCTGCTGGAGAATGTGGAATCCTCCCAGCCTCAGACACCAAAGTCTGGTAAATTAAGTCTTGCATCTGCCAAGACAGGCTCACTTCGCCTCTTGTCTCTGGCTTGTGGCTCTCCTCCTGCCACACTTCCTCTTAGGTGCAATACAACTGTCCCTCTCTGCTCTGGGACCTGAATCCTGAGACAGGTCGTCCAGCTCTCTCTAACCCTGCCCCCAGCACCAGCTTTTATAGGGGCAGCCTGCTCCCCCTACTGGCCTGAGACAGGAGGTACTGCATGCTAATGTTCCCCTAATTAGAGAACCTCCCCCTTGCTCTCAGACACAGCTTTATTACATTTTGTGGCATCCAGGCCAGGGTGACACATATACACTGCCTGCTTGATATCTCTGCAGATGGATTAGTCCTCAGAAGGACTGTTTGTTGAGATGGATATGCGTAATATACTCCTGTTCTACCTACACTACCTAATAAACAAGCAAAACTCTCCCTAGCTCAGCAGCACCTCTCCCTACACTGGCTGATTCCGGAGTGACTGTGACGAGCATGGCGGCGCCAGATCTGATATAGACCTGATGACGCTGTGCGGCCAGCCAATCACTGTAATGCCACAACCAACATGTCTGCGGCATTACAGTGATTGGCAGACAATCCCTGCATGTTCATTGGCTCTGTAAAGAGCGCCAAACAAGCAGGGAGGGGACCCGAGCATCCGCCCAAGCATCTCGCAAGTACTCGGTGAGCTCCGAGCATCTGGAGTACTGAGATGCCTGGGCGAGTACCGAGTACTTGCAAGTATGCTCGCTCATCACTATTAATGATACATACTCGGTCAACACTATTAAGCATGTTAATTCTAAGACATATGATTGAGAGGTCAAATAGAAATGCCAAGAAAGAGAATAATCATACAATCCAGGGGTCAATTCCAAAAGGGCATCCTAAGTATAAAACAAGAGAGAAATGAGAAACAAAGCTCAGAACATAGTGGATCAACCCAATAAGCTTACCAGGTACAAAAATATATACAATGTAATAACTGGCAACTGACAGGGACCTGTACACCCCCATCGCCCAACAAACCCACTCTGTCATTAGTTCGTTGATTGGCCTTAGCCATTGGCTGGGAGAAAGAACTTTTTTAATGTTTGAATATATTAGTTAGTATTCATGGGCATGAATACATTCCCTCTCCAGAGTACTGGATGGTAGAGCATGTTAGGTGGGTAGTGAGCTTCCCAGTAACGATGTGACCGCCACCTCTCTCGCCCACAGAGCAGCGGTATGCGACTGCAGTGGCTGCCAGTGCTGGTGTTGGGACTGGTAAGTTCAGAAAACATTTTTGCTTTTTATATTATTTTCTAATTTTATCGTTCTATAAAGTCCATTCTAATGTCTGGTGATCCGGGCATCTGGGCTCAATGTACCTAATGTTCTATATACTTAAACAAAAAAACAAACTGTCTAATTCAAAATCAAAGAGTCAAAGAGTTCGGTGAGTGCAATCCACCCCTTGATGGTGAACTTTTTGTGCTTTTTCTTTCCTCTGAAGCATATTATTTGAAAACTTTCTGTCATTCTATTACATTAACATGAAAGAATAAATTGTTACATAAACTAATACACTTGAGTATATACTTTGTGCTCACATGAAAGTTCTAGAAGGATTTTGTTTTTATATATTTCACTAGTCACTTTCATATCAAAATGAACTCAAATTATTTTAGAGTGAGCTGCAAAACAAAGACAATTTGGCTGTCAAAGTATTTTTATGGACATATAAGCATACTGTATGTAGTGGTGTAATGATTGGAACTGTGGCCGGGCCCGTGCTGGAGGGGGGATTGCCAATGCCAGTAGCTATTTCAGCTGGATGTGCATCTGCAATATACGCTACCGGCCAGTTAGATGTCGGCAGCTGATGTCAGCAGGCGGCACGTGGTTGTGACATCATACGTCACCCATAGCAGACCAATGTCACCTGCTGGCCTCTGTGCCAGCTAAAGAAGAGGATGCTGTATGACGTGGGAGTGGAGGAAGGTGAGTAGAATGATTTTTTCTTGTTATTATGCATTAAGAGAACCAGCAGCAGAACTGGGGACATATATAACAGGAAGGGGCCCAGGATGGGGAACATATGTGATATGGAAATGTTTGAACATTGTTGCAGTATCAGACTCCAGCCACAAGAGGTCTCTGTTGCCTCTGAAAGGGACTCTATGGTGGACTTGGTGGTGTTTTAGTCAGTGGAAGCAGGAAGTAGACAGTGCAGGTAAATCGTGTGGCAAGCTGAAGCTCTATGTGTGCAGTGTGCTGGGAGCTGAGGAGATCATTGAGGAAAGGTGCAACTTTGCTTGTGACTCCTGCCAGAGAGGTAGAATTACTTTGGGGGGGCAATTACAGTTGGATGCAGAGTTGGATTTCCCCAAAGCATCTGCTGTGACATGAATGGCCTTATGCTAGCCTGTCAGACTAAAGCTACTTTCCAGGTGACAAGTACAGGATCCTCTCCTCAGTCCCCCAGCTAAACCGCCGATCGGACAATCAGGCAGTCCTGAGCTCAGGCCCCACCACAGGGATTCTATTGGGAGCATGCACGCAGAATATAGAGAGAGTTTGGCGCCAAACATAGATTCTCGGTTAGAGACATTGTTTGCTAATAGGGCTGTGTGAACCTTAGCTAGAGACTCCCCTCAGTGGGTGAGCTTGTGTACACATAGCATAGCAGAATTGTAATCTTAGAGAATTGTTAAGTTTGTGAATCTCTGCGCTGCACTACTGCAGGGGTCGCCTCGTGCACCCATCTGATTACATCCTTGCTCTGGGTAACTCCCAATTACTGCATTAGGCGGAACCACAGGTCAGGAAAATTATACTTTATCTTATAGTTCATCCTGGGCCTATCGGTTGAGCAGCATAGGGATCCTAGCTGTCCTGGGCTAGGTGTGTGTGAAATTTATCTGTGTTTCTTTCTTACGTTTTGGGGGTAACTCAGTATTTGTTGTAAGTAAAAAGTAGTTCCCTAACAAATTGCCTAATCGTGTTCTTTGTCCTCGGCCCTCTGTATTCTGGGAGAGACCACCATGGTACACAGTTTACATATACATACCAGGATAGGGGATATATATACCAATAAGGGACCCAAAATGGGGGGCATATACACCAGGATGGGGGCTGCGGTAGATATGCTCACTCGGTTGCATGTGGAGGTTGATACGGAACACTGTCACTCTGGCAAGAGGGTAGTCACCGTGAATACAGTGGACACCCACGTTTTTCCCAGGGATCAACTGGTGGGGGAGTGTGGCCTTTATCAGAGTCACCAAACTCCCTGAGTCCAGGAGTCCTGCCACCAGTACCCCATTAACAGTCACTGGACATGACTGTGGCCCCTCACTGGGCTGATAGTCCACACTGCAGGTGGGGGCCGTGACACCTCCAACAAATAATCTCTCCTGCAGGGACCTTGGGCACCCCCTCCCCGCCTCTTTGGACCTTGGACGCTCCGCCCCTTTTTGGGCTGCCACCCTCTGGTGAGTTCCCCAGTATGGAGTGGGCTGCCTTCCCAAGGAACCCTCGGTCCCCTGGTACCTCTCAACCAGTCCAACCAGTTAATCAGCGTCCCGGGGATCACCCTAGGTAACCCAAGCCTGTATTGGCTTTGGCAGGGAATGTACGAACCGGTCTATAATCACTCACTCTACCATCTGCGCAGGTATAGAGAACTCAGACTGCAGCCATTTTTGGACCAGGTGCAGTAAGTCAAACATTGGGAAGCGAGGGCGTTTCTCGCGGTGATATGCCCATCGGTGGATGCGCTGTGCTCTGACAGACATTGTTACCCCCAAGCGTGCCAAAATTTCAGTTTTTAACTTTGTGTTACACGCATGCTGCTAGGTTCCGATAGGGGCGACACAGGTTACATGAATTCTTTGGAATCTTGGGGGAACCGTTACTCAGGGCGACCATAGACCATGTGCTGCAGCTTCTCTCAGGCACACAAGGGTATTGACCTTCAGGCACAGACAAGTAGGTTGTGTAACGGGTCTGGGAGGCGGAACCTCTGAGCAACTCTACAAGGGGGCGGTCCTTGTGAGGAAGCGGGTGGCTCCCAGGGAAGACGGGCAGGTACTCACGGCAAGTGACAGGGACAGTCTCTGGGTAGAAGGGCTGGTAGTCACGGCAAGTGACAGGGACAGTCTCTGGGTAGACTAGCAGGCAGGTAGCAGGTGAGCGCTCCCAGGTGAGCGGGCAAGAGTCTCTGGACAGGCAGGTGGTCACGGCAAGTGACGGCAGAGCCTCCAGGTAGGCTAGCAGGCAGGTAGCAGGTGAGCGCTCCCAGGTGACCCGGCAAGAGTCTCTGGACTGGCAGGTGGTCACGGCAAGTGACGGCAGAGCCTCCAGGTAGGCGAGCAAGCAGGTAGCAGGTGAGCGCTCCCAGGTGAGCGGGCAGGCTGGTCCATAGACAGACTGACAGGTGTCGGAAGGCAGACCGTCGGACCGCAGGCTTGCAAGCAGGTAAGCGGATATCAGGCAGGTATCAAGCAGGAATCTGGCAGGTGACTGGCAACGGGACCTGAGGGCTGAAGCAGAGTGAAGGCTTTGCAACAACATTGCTCGGGCACCTCCATTTTGGAGGAGGTGCCTTATATATGGTGAGGTCCTCCGGCCATTGGCCGGGGACTCCTTAGGACGGCGCGCGCGGCCCCTTTAAGAGAGGGGGAGCGCGCGCGCCCTAAGCACAGTGGCCGGGAAGCAGCGCGCGCTGCCAGCAGAGCGGGAGGAGGACGCCGGGCACGGAGTGGAGAGGTGAGGGGAACAGCATCCCTGCCTAGCAGGAGGCAGGGACGCCGACGCTACAGTACCCCCCCCTTTAGGCCCCCCCTTTTTTAGGCCAGACAGAAATTTATCAAGGATGAGAGGGGCATGGATGTTCTCCCGGGGCTCCCACGTTCTCTCCTCAGGACCAAACCCCTTCCAATCTACCAGAAAAAAGGTTTTTCCTCTTACCCTTTTGGTGGCCAGAATGTTCTCTACCTCAAACTCGTTTTCAGCGGAAACCGGAGCAGGAGGCGTACCTGTAGACTTGGAAAAAGAGTTAAGTACCACGGGTTTGAGGAGAGATACATGGAAGGAGTTAGGGATCCGCAAGTTGGCCGGGAGTTTCAATTTATAGGCCACTGGGTTGATTTGTTTGATAACTTCTAGTGGGCCGATGAACCGAGGCCCTAACTTGTAGGAAGGAATCTTGAGCCGGACATACTTGGACGAGAGCCAGACTTTATCTCCAGGACTGAATTGTGGAGGATCCAGGCGTTTTTTGTCAGCGTGTTTTTTCATCCGCTCGGACGGCTGAAGGAGTGCGGATCGGGTACTCTCCCAAATGGAGGAAAATTTGCTAACGAGAGATTCCGCAGCCGGATTGTCCACCGAGGTGGAGACGGGAAATGGGATCCGAGGATGCTGACCGAAGACTACAAAAAACGGGGATTTGGAGGAAGATTCGCTCTCGTGATTATTGTAAGAAAATTCGGCCCATGGCAGGAGATCCACCCAGTCTGAATGGTGGGCATTAACGAAGTGCCGGAGGTAACTGGTCAGGATCTGATTGATCCGCTCCACTTGACCATTGGACTGTGGGTGGTATGCGGAGGAGAAGTCCAGGGTGACGTCTAGCAACTTACATGTGGCTCTCCAGAAGCGTGAGGTGAACTGAACCCCACGATCCGACACGATGTGGAGGGGCAGGCCATGGAGACGGAAGATGTGGCGGATAAAGTCTTTAGCCAGCTCGGGTGCAGACGGGAGGCCTGGCAGGGGAATGAAATGAGCCATTTTGGAAAAGCGGTCAGCGACCACCCAAATGACCGTACAACCGGCAGAGACAGGGAGATCTGTTATAAAGTCCATAGCTATATGCTGCCACGGGGCAGCAGGTACTGGAAGAGGAAGGAGGCGACCGGCTGGCAGGTGTCTCGGAACCTTGTTGCGGGCGCAGGACACACAGGCAGAAACAAAGTCTATTACGTCCTTGTGCAGAGTGATACCAGTAGTGCCGAGTGATAAGCTGGAGGGTCTTTTTCTGACCGGCATGGCCAGCAAGCTTAGACGAGTGACCCCAATGTAGGATCTTCTCCCGATCGGGTACCGTTACGAACGTCTTTCCGGGAGGGAGACGATTTAGACTCACGGGGGCCACCTGCATTACTCTGGCGGGATCGATGATGTGTTTAGGTTCCTCCTCAAGATCAGACACCAGGAAGGATCGGGACAAGGCGTCAGCCTTGATGTTTTTGTCAGCCGGGCGAAAATGAAGAACAAAATCAAAGCGAGCAAAAAACAAGGACCACCGGGCTTGGCGCGGGTTAAGTCTCTGGGCACTCTGGAGGTAAGCCAAGTTCTTGTGGTCCGTGTAAATTATTACCAGGTGAAGAGCCCCCTCGAGCAGGTAACGCCACTCCTCCAATGCCAGCTTAATGGCCAACAACTCTCGGTCTCCTATAGAATAGTTGCGCTCGGAAGAGGAGAAGAGTTTGGAGAAGAAGCCGCAAGTTACCATTCTCCCGGAAGACGATTTTTGGGTAAGTACCGCCCGGCTCCAGAGGAGGAGGCGTCAACTTCCAGGAAGAATTGTTTGTTGCCGTCCGGGCGATGCAGCACCGGGGCGGAAAAGAAAGCCTGTTTTAAGGAAAGAAAGGCTTCCTCAGCTTCGGGCGGCCATTCTCTGGGATTAGTGCCCTTACGGGTGAGCGCAGAGATTGGGGCAGTCCGGGAAGAGAAGTGCGGTATGAAGAGGCGGTAGTAGTTGGCGAAGCCCAGGAACTGCTTAATAGCCTTCAACCCCTCTGGTCGAGGCCACTTCTCGATGGCAGACAGTTTCTCAGGATCCATTCGTAGGCCGGTCTGAGAAATTATGTAGCCCAAAAACGGAAGCGAGATCTGCTCAAAGAGGCACTTCTCATATTTGGCGTAGAGGTGGTTCTGCCTGAGCCTGAGCAGAACCTGACGAACATCCCTCCGGTGTGTGGGGAGATCCGGAGAGAAGACCAAGATGTCGTCCAGGTACACCACTACGCAGGAGTAGAGAAGGTCCCGGAAGATGTCATTGACCAACTCTTGAAAGACGGCGGGAGCGTTACAGAGACCGAAGGGCATTACCAGGTATTCATAGTGGCCATCCCGGGTGTTGAATGCCGTCTTCCATTCATCCCCCTGACGGATACGGACCAGGTTATACGCCCCACGGAGGTCCAGCTTGGTGAAGATTCTAGCCCCCCTCAGACGGTCAAATAATTCCGGAATGAGCGGAAGGGGGTATTTATTCTTCACCGTGATCTGGTTAAGGCCTCTATAGTCTATACAGGGATGGAGTGAGCCGTCCTTCTTTTTGACGAAGAAGAAACCTGCTCCCGCCGGGGAAGTAGACTTCCGGATGAATCCCCGGGCCAGATTCTCCTCAATATATTCTGACATGGATCGGGTCTCAGCAGCAGACAAAGGGTAAATGCGCCCACGGGGAGGAGTAGCGCCGGGCATCAGGTCGATTGGGCAGTCATATGGTCTATGAGGGGGTAATGTCTCTGCCTCCTTTTTATTAAAGACGTCCGCATACGACCAATAAGGAGCCGGAAGACCAGGTAGATTGGCTGGAGTAGGAGAAGGACGGACAGGATGGACGGGAACTAAACAAGTCTTATGGCAGTCCTGTCCCCAGCGAAGGACTTCTCCGGTCTGCCAATCAAGCACGGGTGCATGTCTCTGAAGCCAAGGTAGGCCTAGCAAGAGGGCGTGAGAGAGTCCAGGCAGAACATGAAAGAAGATGCTCTCAGAGTGCAGCATTCCCACCTGCAGGGTTATGGATTCGGTGATGAGTTGGATGGAATGTGGTAAGAGGACCCCATCCACGGCAGCGACAGATAAGGGTACAGCTAGAGGTTTGGTGGGAATGCGGTATTTCTCTACCAGAGACTGAGAAATGAGATTTCCGGCAGCTCCAGAGTCAAGTTGGGCTAGTTCAAAATAACGGTTCTCCCCGCAGATGATAGAGACCGACAGCAACAGAGATGGAGAGGGTTTACTCTTGTCTAGGACGACCTCTCTGAGCGATCCTAGACACAGGCGTTTCCCGACCTCTCCGGGCAGGAACGGATCCGGTGCTCCTTACTGCCACAGAAGAAGCAGCTCCCCTCGGCACGGCGTAACTCTTGACGGGTCTTGACCATCTTGGTCTGGTCGACCTGCATAGGCTCGGGTGAGTGCGCCTGGGGAGTAGCGGGAGAAGTGACAGGTTTCTGAAAGGTAGAGGCTAGACGTGGAAACCTCCTCTCACGGGTGACCTCTTTGGCGCGTTCCTGGAACCGGATGTCAATCCGGATGGCAAGAGTTATTAAGTCGTCGAGAGTGGTAGGTATGTCCCGACCGGCGAGTTCATCTTTAATACGGTCGGACAGACCCTCCCAAAAGACAGACACCAGAGCGTCGTTATCCCAGGCCAGCTCCGAAGCAAGGGTACGGAACCGTATGGCGTATTGGCTCACGGTGAGATTTCCTTGATGGAGGCGTAGCAGAGATGATGCGGATGAGGTCTTCCGTCCGGGTTCGTCGAAGACTTTCCGGAAAGCCGTGAGAAAAGCTGGCAGGTTGGACACCAGGGGGTCTCCTCTCTCCCATAGAGGATTTAGCCAAGCCAGTGCCTCCCCCGTGAGATGGGACATGATGAAGGCTACTTTGGCCCGGTCAGAGATAAACTGGTGGGACAGGAGTTCAAAGTGCAGGGTGCACTGGTTTATGAAGCCCCGAGCTTGAGCGGGGTCGCCTCCGAAGCGTGGAGGTGTAGAAAGCCGGGGTCCGGGGCAGGATGCCATGGTATTGGTGGGCAGCGGCGCTGCCGGGCTGCGAGTCGTGACACTAGCGGTGGTTGCTGGTGGAGCAGTCAGAGTGTCCAGGAAAGAGCTGACATTCCGCAGATGACTCAGGATGGACTCCTGTTGGGACCTCTGACGGGACAGTTCATGACATAGGTCCGAGAGCGAGGGAGCTTGGGTGCCACCGGGTTCCATGGCCCGAGCAAACTGTAACGGGTCTGGGAGGCGGAACCTCTGAGCAACTCTACAAGGGGGCGGTCCTTGTGAGGAAGCGGGTGGCTCCCAGGGAAGACGGGCAGGTACTCACGGCAAGTGACAGGGACAGTCTCTGGGTAGAAGGGCTGGTAGTCACGGCAAGTGACAGGGACAGTCTCTGGGTAGACTAGCAGGCAGGTAGCAGGTGAGCGCTCCCAGGTGAGCGGGCAAGAGTCTCTGGACAGGCAGGTGGTCACGGCAAGTGATGGCAGAGCCTACAGGTAGGCTAGCAGGCAGGTAGCAGGTGAGCGCTCCCAGGTGAGCGGGCAAGAGTCTCTGGACTGGCAGGTGGTCACGGCAAGTGACGGCAGAGCCTCCAGGTAGGCTAGCAGGCAGGTAGCAGGTGAGCGCTCCCAGGTGAGCGGGCAAGAGTTTCTGGACTGGCAGGTGGTCACGGCAAGTGACTGCAGAGCCTCCAGGTAGGCTAGCAGGCAGGTAGCAGGTGAGCGCTCCCAGGTGAGCGGGCAGGCTGGTCCATAGACAGACTGACAGGTGTCGGAAGGCAGACCGTCGGACCGCAGGCTTGCAAGCAGGTAAGCGGATATCAGGCAGGTATCAAGCAGGAATCTGGCAGGTGACTGGCAACGGGACCTGAGGGCTGAAGCAGAGTGAAGGCTTTGTAACAACATTGCTCGGGCACCTCCATTTTGGAGGAGGTGCCTTATATATGGTGAGGTCCTCCGGCCATTGGCCGGGGACTCCTTAGGATGGCGCGTGCGGCCCCTTTAAGAGAGGGGGAGCGCGCGCGCGCGCCCTAAGCACAGTGGCCGGGAAGCAGCGCGCGCTGCCAGCAGAGCGGGAGGAGGACGCCGGGCATGGAGTGGAGAGGTGAGGGGAACAGCGTCCCTGCCTAGCAGGAGGCAGGGACGCCGACGCTACAGGTTGTTTCACTTGCTGACCAGACACACTTGATAAGAGTTCCCATAAACAGTAGAACAGAAGTATTTAATAAGAAGCCGCACAGCCAGTGCAAGTTAAGTCTTATGAGTAACAGGCTCCAGTGACAAACAGTACAGTTTCCTTAGCAGCACATCAGTTCACAGTCTTCCCAGTAGTACAGGATAGCACAGTTCTAAAGCAAAGGCACATTAATGAACACAGCATTCCTTACAGCACAGTGAGATGGAGGAGGGGGGAGGGTTTGCTGAGGGAGATGATCCCTGTGACACCATTTCTTCCAGTCCTTGTCTTTCTGCCTGACAATACTCTGCACTGCTAGTTTAGGAACTCTACCTGACTCGTGCTTAACTTCACTCATAACTTGAATCCTTTTCACTTGCAGGGGTACTTTTGTGAGATACAGAACACACACACCACCTTTCTCTTTGGCTCCAGCCGACAGTAAACAACTTCCCCTCAATCCACCTGGGGCTCTGCTAAAACACTCCCCTTCTCCTGTGACTGTGTTAACCCCTCTAGTCTCTGGATGCTTCTGGAGCACAACACTTCCTGTCTCATGTGCTTTTGTTACTTCTAATAGTTGCTGAATGCTTTTAAAGCAACAGCACTACTTCTGAATGTCACACTCTTCCCTCCTTTTTGAATGTCATCCTCGACATTCGCCTTAATTGGTCAATCTGACCAATTCTGAGACAGTAATGAACGCTGGATAGCTTTATATACAAATTGGCATTGACAAATTGGTATAACGTTCATAAACAATGATAGCAACCTATTCTTACGACCTTTTTCTTGTAGGACGCCTGTAAGAAATAAACAATTAACTCCATTAAAAAAATCAGCATCTCTTCAGCTGGAGCTTTTCGTATGTCTTCAACCAGCTCTCTCTATCTATGCTTTAACAGTTCTTTGCTTCTACAAAGTCTTTTAAGAAAAATCAAAGCATGAAAACAAATCTTTCCACCAGGCAACATCTTCCATACTGCCTCTCAGTGGTGAATACCACTCAAGTGGGCTTACCTGGTCCCCAGGCATAGATACCTGATTCCAGTCGACAGTCCTTGGGTTCCTCAGATACCACGGGTTCTTCAGTCACAGGAGTTTCTTCCGCCGCACTCATTTCCCGTGCTTCCTCAGATGCTCTTAGAGCTGCCTCTGTAAGTTCCTGTACTTCTCCTGAGTCGCTTGTTTCCGCACGGTCTGGTAATTCCGCTCCTCCTGAGTGTCGATCGGTCTCTTCAGGGACAGGTGTCTGATCATCAGATCTGAATTGGCTTCATCTGTACTCCTTGGTATGAACTCTGGAGCCTCAGGACTTAGTTCACTCTCCTGAGGATGTTACATCCCTCTCCTTGCCCTTCCGAGAAATACAATGGTGAATTCTTCTCCATCGGAACTTTCAAGGTCACTATCCACCTCTGGAGCTTCAGTCTGTGGTGGTGCCTTAGTCGATCTCGGACGATGTCGGTCTACTTCTGGGAAGTTTTGTTGTGGTGGGAGATAATCACAGGGTAGCAGTAAATTCCGATGGAAAATTCTGGTTTTCTTGTCTCCTGTTTCCAATCGGATTTCATACACTGGGCTGTCATCAGCTTTACTCCTTACGACCACATACGCCTTGTCTTCCCAGTACGAACAAAGTTTTCCTGGACCGCCTTTCTCACGCACGTTCTTCACTAGCATCCGGCTTCCCGGTGCCAATTCTGCTCCATAACATTTTCGATCATAGTGCTCCTTACTCTTGCTCTGTCCTTGCGCAACCACTTTGGACGCTATGTTGTATGCCTCTGCCATCCGTTCCTTCCATTCTGAATGTACTTCAGATACGTTTTGCAAGTCTCTGACACTGGAGTATCGAACATGATGTCGATTGACAGTCTTGGCGATCGTCCATACAATAGGAAGAAGGGTGAGTAACCCGTTGCATCGCTCTTTGTACAGTTATAGGCATGTACCACTTTTGACAGAGAACTCTTCCAGTCTTTCTTCTCATCACCTGTTAAAGTGTGCAACATCGACAATAATGTCGGGTTAAAACGTTCCACTTGTCCATTACCCTCTGGGTGATAATGCGTTGTGTGGGATCTCTGAATTCTACAGTACTTTCCTAGCTTGGCAAAGAGCTGGTTCTCAAATTCTCTTCCTTGGTTGTGGTGTAACCTCGTAGGGAACCCAAACCTCAAAGCAAAATCATTGAAGATCTTCTCTGCTGCTGTTTGACCCGATTTATTGGTGGTGGCATATGCTTGAGCAAATCGAGTGAAATCGTCCATCACCACCAAAATGTATTCGTAACCACCCTTGCACGTCTCGAGATGTAGAAAGTCTATTGAGACCATCTCAAAAGGATACGTAGTTTGGATGTTGCCCATAGGTGGCCGGGTTGATGTGTTGGGACGTTTATCTTTCAGACACCCACACTCCCTGGTCACGTACCTTTCAATATCTCTCTGCATGTACGGCCAGAAGAAATGTTCACGGATCAAATTTGTTGTCCTTTCCACTCCCAGGTGTCCCATGTTTTCATGGAGTTTTTGAAGACCAACCTACGGAATACTCTGGGTAGTACCAACTGCCGGTTTTGTCCTCCTTTACGATACAGGATACCGTCTTCACTGAGGTAGAGCTTCGACCATTCTTTAAATAAAACAGATACTGCTGGTGACTCATTGTCTCTCTCCCGTTTACTTGGAAACCGATTTTGGTCCACATAAAGTAGTATTCTACCAATTATCTGATCTCCCGTTGTAATCTATGGATTTTTCCTTTTGGTAGTTGTTGAATAGACCGGGGGTGATCTTGTTCTCTCACTTTTATGGTGGTTTCCACCGTCAACGGACACCACAATGGTGTGTCTTCCTCCGGATAAGCTTGTACTGCTCGGTTAGTGCTCTCAATTGCTTCCAGACTGACTTTCTGCGAGCATTCTCACATGAACTCCTCAGGCTCTAGTGGCATTCTTGACAATCCGTCAGGGTCTGCATTGCATTTTCCTGACCTGTACTTAATTCTGAAATTGAAGTCAGCTAGTTCAGTGACCCATCTCTGACCCTTTGCACTCAGTTTGGCTGTAGTGAGGACATAGGTCAAAGGGTTGTTGTCAGTGTATACTTCAAACTCTTTGCTGTAGTAAAGATAATCTCTAATTAGTTTACAGATAGTCCATTTCAGTGCCAGGAACTCCAATTTTCCAGAATGTAGATGGTAGTTCTTCTCGGCATCTGTCAATGTTCTAGAACCGTAACCGATGACTCCCAATTTTCCATCTTGATGCTGATGCAGGGCAGCTCCCAGTCCAACTTGAGAAGAGTCACAATGAAGAACAAATGGTAAATTGAAATCAGAATATCCCAAGATGGGTGGTCTTACCAGGTAGTCTATTAGTTCTTCCAATACCGCCTGTTGGTCTGCTGTCCAGAGAATGGGCTGTTGGGACGAAACGGCGTTGTTTCTTTTAAGCCCGGTCCTACCCGCGTTCTTCTTTTTCTACGTGGGTGTTGTTGTCTCCCCCCAAGAGGAGGTATAGTGGGGCGGCAATCCTGGAGAAGTTCCGAACATAAGTATGATAGTAGGAGAGGAATCCTAATATCTGCCTCAACTCCCCGACAGTAGAGGACCGCTTGTCTTTTAAGGCCAGTACCAGAGCAATTTCTGCTGGATCCATTGTATATCCTTTTCCAGGCACAATTTTCCCTAGAAATCTGACTTGTCTTTTGAACAGTTCACACATCTTTGGGGTCAACTTAACTCCGTGTTGTTGATATCGTTGTAATACTGTCCTTACGTATTCAACATGCTCCCAGAAGGTTTTGCTGTGTACCACATTGTCATCCAAGTACGGCTGGCAGATATCATCCCTCAATCCTTCTAAATATGTCTCCATGCTCCTCTGGAATTCTGCTGGAGCTGAACTGATCTCAAACGGTATGCGGATCCACTCATATAATCCCCACAGTGTGATGAATGCTGTCAAGGGTCTACTGGACTCTTCGACAAACCCTTCGTGGTATGCCTTACCCTGATCGAAGAGAGAGAACCAGGTACTTCCTGATATGCTGGATAGCCTATCTTGGAACTTTGGTATGGGGTGCCGATCAGGTACTGACTTTGGGTTTAGTTACCGGTAATCACAGCAGAGTCTCAACTTACTGGCCTTCTTCCTAACACAAACAATAGGAGAGGAATAAGACTTGACTTGACTTTTTGACCCAACCTCTGTTGTTAGATCTTGTAAATACTCTTTCACTTCACGGTGTAATGATTTCGGCACAGACATGTGTCTTTCAAATTGATTTTCAATTGCAACGACGGGATACAGCCTATATCAGAGTCATCTTTAGAGACTGCATGACACTCTTCTTTCAGCATCTGTTTTGCTATCTCTATATCTTCAGCACACAATTGTTCCAGGGATACTGGGGGATCCCAGGACCTTGATGTGGGTCATGCAATTTTCTCCCCTGGGCAACTCCTGTTCCTTGGTGGGTGACTGAATTCACGGTAGACCCCTGGGCGGGTCTCACACTGGCTGGATATACCTTTTTAACGGTTTCAATGTGACCTAACACAGTCTTTTTTATCCAGTATAATTTCATGTTTCGTAGTATTCATCACTGATACTGTCACTCGAGCAAACCCACCAGTAGGAATTGTAAGCACAGTCTCACCTTGAACAAGGCCTTCCGGAAGTTTTGAGGAGTCTTTTGGCATGAACAGTCATTTCTGGACTTTTCTTCCCGGTTCTACCCGGACTCCACACCTTACCCCCACCATTTGGTTTGCAGGGATGATGATTGGGCATTAGCCTACCTTGACTTATTTTAGGTTCATTGTATTCTGTGCTTTCTTCACTCTATGAATCACATTTTCCGCCACGGCGTTGGGTATGGCAAGTGATGTGGCAATTGCATCTGTGGCGCCCTGTTGCGCATTGGTGCCACAGATCCCAGAGGGGTGCATGGACGGACTTCTCCACAAGAAGCCTTCATAGCATTCATACACCTCCACCTTCCACCTCAGACCAGCAGAGGAAGCCCGTTAGGGATATATAAAGGGAAGGTGGAGCCAGGCAGTTCAGTGAAGTCTTAGTCTTAGTTTCAGTCAGGAGTCTAGAGAACAGTTTCCTCAGGGGACAGAGTTGGTTCCAGTTCCTCCAGGAGATGAGTCTGTTGAGAGGAGCTCCTGCAGAAGCTAGCCGGCAGTGGAGCTCAGTCAGTTCAGTCAGCGAGCCTAGGGCGTGCCGACGCCAAAAGAGCGGTAAAGAGTAGCGAGGCCTACTGCCCGTGTGAAGCCTAGTGAGGGCCCCGAGTGTGGCCGAAGGCGAGTGGAGTAAGCAAGCAACATAGGGGGCAGAGGAGCTTAACCAGCTCACCCCAAAACCATTTACCGGACACCGGGTCCGCGTCTGCAGGGATTCCTTACATCCAGCAGAAACAACCGGAACCCCTAGCGAACTATATGTCCCAGGAACACCAAAAGCTGATTACGTACCAGGGTCAGGAGCCACGGAGGCCCAAGAGACCAGGGAGTGTGATCTCCAATAGGAGGCCCTACCACCAGGTCAGCAGGTGCAAGACAGAGACCAAGTTAGGCCTAGCTCCAGGCAGGTCAGAAACTTATCAAGGAAAGGCAAGGAACAGGAGGCTCCACACCCGCTCACTGGGGAGAGTCCTGATATGCACCCTTCACCCTAAAGTGCCCTGGATCGTGCCTGAAACACCACCAGTAAAGGTACTGAAGTGAACTCCGGTGTGTGTGCCAATTCTTCTATCCTTCCTCTGACCCGGCTGGGTCCCCTCTGTCCTGCATCCCTACACTTATGCTGCCCTGAGGCCCCGCTCCACCTGTGGGGAGCCGCACCAACTAAGCTGCCTGAACACCGGCCTCAGAGGACTTGTCGCAGCGCTGGTGATCCTCACCAGACACCACAGGTGGCGTCACGAACATTCCCCAATCCCATATAACTTTCCCCCTTCTTTTAAGAGTGACCGACCACCGCGACATCCCCCAAGGTCAGGCAACAACAAGGCCTGGGCGCCGAGTCGTCCCCATCCCCTGGGCGCGTCACATCCACCACCAGCGTCCCTGACTTGTGTTTCGTGATGACCTCAGTGATTACATTATAACCCAGGATAGGATCCTCTGCCACGTTTTGATCACTGGTCACTAGAAAAGGTACCAAAAGCTCAATGGTGTTGCTGTTCTTCGTGGCCCTCAGTTGGAAAGTCACTTCCACCCAGCTCATGAAAGGTATTTCAGTCTGGTTGACAGCTTTGCCATGGAATTCCACTGGTCCTAAGAGTTCTTTTAGTGACCGAAGGCAGGTATGTGGCATGTAGCGCCATCTCCATTCTTCATTTAAAAGACTTTTACCAGGAGTCAATCTAGCTGGCACTGTATAAAGCACCTTTCACCGATTAGGCTGATGAGGCTATCTTTACTGACCGAGGAATCCCCCTCTCAGAAGTACATCGTTTGACCTCCACACTGGGCATTAAGTAACTGATGTCCCTGTCTCTCTTGAAGCTGTTGTAGACGGGAACACACTTGGGGATAGTACTGACACAGCCATTTTACTTCATGCACCGTTCTGGGGTTTGGTGAGATTTGGATTTGCTTCTGGGGCCTCCTCCATGTTGCGGTTACCAGTCGCCCCGCACTGGTAACCTACTGTCTTTTAATCCAAACGACCGTGACCATTGGCATTCTTTGGCATAATGTCCTTCCTCACCACATCTTAGACAGTGGACACACACCATACTCTGATTTGATGAACGGCATGCTTCACAAGCCGGGTATCTTCAGTTTTGGAACCCACTCCTGGGTCTGAGGGATACCGGTTTTGGCCTGGAACGAATCAACTTTTTCACCTCAATCAACTAGGCTCGCAGTTCTCCTATTATTTCCTCCCAGTCAGCCCTGGAAGGCCTCTCTTTTGTTGGTGATTTTAGGTTCCCTCTCGGAGGTGGCACTGGAGGGTCTCTATGATGCTCTCCTGGCCACCGGGGGTCTCCAACTTCAGCTGACTCATTTTGGTGATTTTAGGAGCAGAGCCTTTCTTTAACTTCTGTTCGCTCTCTGACTCCAAACTAGCGACCTCATTCATTTTTTAAATTAGGACTTTGTCTAAAATTCCAGGATCTTCTAGGTACTGTTTCAGCTGCAACTTGATGTCTTTGCTGATTAACCCCATTCCTAATGATCTCAAGAACTTCTTCTGGACTAGTCCAGCATCAAACTTCTCTTCCGCTTCTACATCTCTGGATGCAAACAACAGTCTATCATTCAGTTCAATTGCTCTGAACAAGAAACTTTGGGGTGATTCATTATTTTTCTGTGAGAGGTTAATGAGTCGGTGGAACAATTCTGAAGTACTCTCTTCTTTATAGTGCCCTTTTAAAATCATCTTCAGCTGTTGCAAGTCAGTTGACTCTTCATTTCTAGCATACTACGGAGGTTCAGTCCTGGGCTGATCGCTTTCATCACACCCTCAACAATCTCATCTGGCTGGTAGCCTTTCTGTAAGCCTGCATTGATCTGGTGCAACAAGTTCATATAAGACAGTTTCTTTTTCTGTTCACACTCTCCAATCTGTCCCAGGATCTTGAATTCTTTCCTTATGGTGATTTGTGGTGTCAGAGAGGACTGTCTCCCTGATTTATCTCACCCGAGCAGGTTAAAGGTCCTGTCTGAGTCTATCGCCCGTTCAGAGGTTTTGGTCGATTCATGCAGGGCTGTTGTTAGGGCTTTGAATTGTTCTTTCAATTCCTGTAGTTCAGTCTGTGGACGGAGATTCCCTGCTTTTGGTAATTGGTGCCACCCCTCCATCCTCCAACTTCAACCTGGTTAGAAACTGTGTTAGTTCCTGGAGGAATGTCCCCATGACGTCTTCAGCTTCATTCTCCCCCAACTCATCCATTTTTGCAATAATGGCAGCTAACAGTTGCCTGTGGTTGTGTGCTTTGGAAATCTGTTCTACTGACATCTTTGTATGTTCTGCTACTTCACAATTCTTCACAGGTTAAGTGAAGAAGAAGCTCACTAATTCTGTCCATTTGTATTTCCACATCTATTGCTGCTAATTAGTGCTGAGCGACCACTAAAATGCTCGGGTGCTCGAAGCTCGGGCCGAGCTCACCGTGATACTCGGGTGCTCGACCCGAGCAGCGAGCCCAATGTTAGTCTATGGGAGACCCGAGTATTTTTGCGGCGGCACCCACGGCAGTCTGTAGAAAGCCTAAAAAGTGCCCAAAACGATAGTGACAGTGCGCAAAAGACATGGGGGCAGCATGGGGATCGCCCCTGAAAGCATTTCTGACCCCCAGGTCACTGCTGTCAACAATGTGGTCAGAGGTATTAAGCCACTTTTACAGGCTCACAATAAACCATTCAAAAACGAAACTGAAACTGCTTTCCTGTGAAATATGTTAAGGAATTTCCTTTCCAGGGTAAAGACTTGTGTATAAGGTAAAATAAATAACCAAAAACAAAAATACTCCTCCACACCTTGGGCTATGTTCACAAGTAGCATTTTTCATGCGTTTTTGCACTTTTGTATTGCTTTCAACCGTGACAAATGCATTCACCGGGAAATGTCATTTTAACATTTTACAACCTTATCTGGCCATGTGCTGTGTGACACATGCATACAGTGCTGAAAAGACATGGGAACAGCATGGGGAAGACCCCTGGAAGCATCTCTGACTCCCAGGTCTCTGCCTAAAAGTGTGCCCATCAGAAGTGATCCTTGCCGCATCAGAAGATGCAGACTTGCAACTATCCCCGTGCAAGTCCTTGTCCCAGGACAGTGTTCAATTGTACCTCCCCCATTCCTTGCAATGCAAGCGCAAATATGCAGCCAACCACCCACCCACCCGCAGGCTGCAATACCATACTGCTAGCTTTCACTTGAAATGGAGCCTTTTAGTTTGGAGGAGGCCGAAGCTGGCCACTACCTCATGGCTGCTTCGGCGGCCTAGTATCCATACTCAGTCCCCAGCCGCCCGGCGACCGGGTGTCCACACTCGGTTCCCAGCCATCAGGGGGTGGCCGGGTGTCCATACTCGGTCCCCAGCCGCCCCTAGCCTGGCCTGCTTTAGGGCAGCATTGGACGAGCCCACCAGAGAAAAAGACACCTCCGGTGGGCCCTGGCTTCTCCATCAGGGGAGTTGAGAGTGCCAAGGTGAGGAGCATGATGATGATGATAGAAGTTAGCATCTGCTTTGTTTTCTTTTAATGCAAGCGTAAGTGTGCAGCCTGCCACCCACCCACCCCCAGGCTGCAATGCCATACTGCTAGCTTGCACTTGAAATGGGGCCTTTCAGTTTGGAGGAGGCCGAAGCTAGCCACTACCTCATGGCTGCTTCGGCGGCCTGGTATCCATACTCAGTCCCCAGCCGCCCGGCGGCCGGGTGTCCACACTCGGTCCCCAGCCGCCAGGGGGTGGCCGGGTGTCCATACTCGGTCCCCAGCCGCCCCTATTTCTCCTGTCACCTTCCCACACACTTTTCTTAGCCTGGCCTGCTTTAGGGCAGCATTGGACGAGCCCACCAGAGAACCAGATTCCTCCGGTGGGCCCTGGCTTCTCCATCAGGGGAGTTGAGATTGCCAAGGTGAGGAGCATGATGATGATGATGATAGAAGTTAGCATCTGCTTTGTTTTTCTTGGAATGCAAGCGCATGTATGTAGTAGCGGCTAGGCCTGAGGTGGTCAGCGTTTTGGTGCATATCCTACCTCCTCCGAGGATTGCTGGATGTTTTCCTGCTACTATCCCAGTTCTATGACTCCCGTTAAAACAAAGCTTCAGGTGATTATTATTATTATTATTATTTATTATTATAGCGCCATTTATTCCATGGCGCTTTACATGTGAAAAAGGGATATAATACCAGAACAATTACAATAATCTTGAACACAATGTGACTGCGACTGGTACAGGAGGAGCGAGGACCCTGCCTGCGAGGGCTCACAATCTACAAGGGATGGGTGAGGATAGAGTAGGTGAGGGTAGAGCTGGTCGTGCAGCGGTATGGTGGAGCGGTGGTTACTGCAGGTTGTAGGCTTGTCGGAAGAGGTGGGTCTTCAGGTTCCTTTTGAAGGTTTCCACGGTAGGCGAGAGTCTGATACGTTGGGGTGGAGAGTTCCAGAGTAGGGCGGAAGCACGGGAGAAATCTTGTATGCGATTGTGGGAGGAGGAGATAAGAGGGGAGTAGAGAAGGAGATCTTGTGAGGATCGGAGGTTGCGTGCGGGTATGTAACGGGAGACTAGGTCAGAGATATATGGAGGAGACAGGTTGTGAATGACTTTGTATGTCATGGATAGGGTTTTGAACTGGAGTCTCCGGGCAATGGGGAGCCAGTGAAGAGATTGACAGAGAGGAGAGGCCGGGGAATAGCGGGGGGACAGGTTGATTAGTCGAGCAGCAGAGTTTAGGATAGATTTGAGGGGTTAACACCAATATTAATCAGCAAAGAATGGCTGTGCAGACACAAAATAATAATCCCCTACAACTAGAATGCACAGCACACAGTAATGAAGATCAAATAAACTTTATTAAATAAAAAGGACAAGATAACGAAAAAAAAATAAAAATACAGAATCCGACAGGTGATATAATACGGGATACAGTGCCAAAACAAATAAATAGATGGGTAAATGTACAAAAACCTGGGAAATGGACTAAATAATATGAGTAACAAATAATACTCAAAATTAAATAAACCCAAGAGAAATGAAAAGTCTTACTATCCCTCGTTAAAGCCAGCAAGGCGAAACGCGCGTCGGGATATGCGGGGCTCAGTGCCTATATACTGGTGGTAAGCATGTTCACTCTACTGCTCTCTATATCTGCTCCCCTCTATATTATATGAACGACTGTCTGCTTGATCTGTGGATATTACACTTCAAATGTTGAACTATCTTTTTTGCACTTATCGCTGCATATTTGCACCATTATTAGCACTGTCACTTTATTCCATTATTATGGGAATAATCACAAATATATATTTATATACAAATTTTACAATTTTGTGATATATGTACATTTTGATAAGTGTTTTATCCACCTATCTACTTTTTGAGCTGTTGAGAGATTTTTTCTACTGTGATTATATTCGCTTATACCTACCATTTATTAGATTGGTATCTTTTTTCATTTCTCTTGGGTTTATTTAATTTTGAGTATTATTTGTTACTCATATTATTTAGTCCATTTCCCAGGTTTTTGTACATTTACCCATCTATTTATTTGTTTTGGCACTGTATCCCGTATTATATCACCTGTCGGATTCTGTATTTTTATTTATTTTTCGTTATCTTGTCCTTTTTATTTAATAAAGTTTATTTTATCTTCATTACTGTGTGCTGTGCATTCTAGTTGTAGGGGATTATTATTTTTAGATTTGAGGGGTGCGAGAGTGCTAGAGGGAAGGCCACAGAGCAGGAGGTTGCAGTAGTCAAGGCGGGAGATGATGAGGGTATGCACTAGTGTTTTTGCAGATTCATGGTTGAGGAATGTGCGGATCCGGGAGATATTTTTAAGTTGGAGTCGGCAGGAAGTGGAAAGGGCTTGGATATGTGGTTTGAAGGAGAGTTCAGAGTCCAGGGTTACCGCAAGATATGTCAGTTGGGGGGGTTGAATGAGATGGCAGAAAGATGATGAATTCTGTTTTGTCCATGTTAAGTTTTAGAAATCTGGCAGAGAAGAAGGATAAAATAGCGGACAGACATTGTGGGATTTTGGTTAGTAAGGAGGTGATATCGGGTCCAGAGAGGTAGATCTGTGTGTCATCAGCACAGAGGTGATAATGAAAGCCTTGAGACTCTATGAGCTGTCCCAGGCCGAAGGTGTAGATGGAGAAGAGCAGCGGTCCTAGAACTGAACCTTGGGGGACACCGACAGATAGGGGGCGAGATGAGGAGGTGGTGTGTGAGTGGGAGACACTGAATGTCCGGTCTGTTAGGTTTGAGGAGATCCAGGATAGGGCCAAGTTTGTGATGACGATGGATGAGAGAGTCTGTAGTAAGAGGAAATGGTCCACTGTGTCAAAGGCAGATGACAGGTCTAGGAGGAGGAGGACAGAGTATTGTCGCTTAGATTTGGCGGTTAGTAGGTCGTTGGTGACTTTAGTCAGTGCAGTTTCAGTAGAATGGTGCGGTCGGAAACCAGATTGTAGGCGGTCAAAGAGAGAGCAGGAGGAGAGGTGGGAGGACAGTTCAGAATGGACATGTTGTTCCAGGAGCTCCAGGAGGTGATAAATGATGGATGAGGTGGTGGCAAAGGAGAAAGAGCAGGAGGAACAGGGACCATTCACATCAATATCAGGCCAGTCAACCACACATGTCTTGTACCAAAAGGAGCGTTTCGGCTACACAGTTATAGGGCATACAGTGAGTGCAATGCCTACCAAAAATTTAGAGGCACTCCCATGCCCCCTGGAAGTGACATGGAGGTCAGAGGGCCTTAACTAAACCATTTTTTCCATTTATAGCAACTGGGTCTCCTGTGCACTGTTGGCCTAAGCAGTGAATGGATCGCTTTCCAAAAATTATGGGGAACTGCAATGCCCCTTGAAACAGACGTGGATTACAGCGTACTAAAAACCTTCTACCCATTATTGGGGAGTGGGTCTCCCTTAGTGTTCACCTATGCATTGAAAAGCAAAAGCTGACTAAAGTTAGGAGGAAATGTAATGCCCGTTGGAAGAGTGGTGGAGGTTGCAGTAGCTTAACAAGATGGCTTTAATGCCCCTTGGAAAAGTGGTGGAGGTCACAGTAGCTTAACAAGACGGTTTGAATGCCCCTTGGAAAAGTGGTGGAGGTCGCAGTAGCTTAACAAGACGGTTTTAATGCCGCTTACAAGAGCCATACAGTACAGCATCTTAAACACATTATTCCCATTATTGGGGAGTGGGTCTCCCATAGTCTTTGCTTATGCCTTCCAAGCAAAAGCTGCCAAAAATTAGGACGGAGAAACTTGCAATGCCCCTTACAAGAGCCATGCAGTACAGCATATTACAAACATTATTCCCATTATTGGAGAGTGGGTCTCCCATAGTCTTTGCTTATGCCTTCCAAGCAAAAGCTGCCAAAAATTAGGACGGAGGAACTTGCAATGCCCCTTACAAGAGCCATGCAGTACAGCATATTACAAACATTATTCCCATTATTGGGGAGTGGGTCTCCCATAGTCTTTGCTTATGCCGTCCAAGCAAAAGCTGCCAAAAATTAGGATGGAGGAACTTGCAATGCCCCTTACAAGAGCCATGCAGTACAGCATATTACAAACATTATTCCCATTATTGGGGAGTGGGTCTCCCATAGTCTTTGCTTATGCCTTCCAAGCAAAAGCTGCCAAAAATTAGGACGGAGGAACTTGCAATGCCCCTTACAAGAGCCATGCAGTACAGCATATTACAAACATTATTCCCATTATTGGGGAGTGGGTCTCCCATAGTCTTTGCTTATGCCGTCCAAGCAAAAGCTGCCAAAAATTAGGATGGAGAAACTTGCAATGCCCCTTACAAGAGCAATGCAGTACAGCATATTACAAACATTATTCCCATTATTGGGGAGTGGGTCTCCCATAGTCTTTGCTTATGCCTTCCAAGCAAAAGCTGCCAAAAATTAGGATGGAGGAACTGGCAATGCCCCTTACAAGAGCTATGCAGTACAGCATATTACAAACATTATTCCCATTATTGGGGAGTGGGTCTCCATAGTCTTTGCTTATGCCGTCCAAGCAAAAGCTGCCAAAAATTAGGATGGAGGAACTTGCAATGCCCCTTATAAGAGCCATGCAGTACAGCATATTACAAACATTATTCCCTTCCCATTATTAGGGAGTGGGTCTCCCATAGTCTTTGCTTATGCCTTCCAAGCAAAAGCTGCCAAAAATTAGGACGGAGGAACTTACAATGCCCCTTACAAGAGCCATGCAGTACAGCATAATACAAACATTATTCCCATTATTGGGGAGTGGGTCTCCCATAGTCTTTGCTTATGCCTTCCAAGCAAAAGCTGCCAAAATTTAGGACAGAGGAACTTGCAATGCCCCTTACAAGAGCCATGCAGTACAGCATATTACAAACATTATTCCCATTATTGGGGAGTGGGTCTCCCATAGTCTTTGCTTATGCCTTCCAAGCAAAAGCTGCCAAAATTTAGGACAGAGGAACTTGCAATGCCCCCTACAAGAGCCATGCAGTACAGCATATTACAAACATTATTTCCATTATTGGGGAGTGGGTCTCCCATAGTCTTTGCTTATGCCTTCCAAGCAAAAGCTGCCAAAAATTAGGACAGAGGAACTTGCAATGCCCCTTACAAGAGCCATGCAGTACAGCATATTACAAACATTATTCCCATTATTGGGGAGTGGGTCTCCCATAGTCTTTGCTTATGCCTTCCAAGCAAAAGCTGCCAAAAATTAGGACAGAGGAACTTGAAATGCCCCTTACAAGAGCCATGCAGTACAGCATATTACAAACATTATTCCGATTATTGGAGAGTGGGTCTCCAATAGTCTTTGCTTATGACTTCCAAGCAAAAGCTGCCAAAAATTAGGAGGAAATGCAATGCCCGTTCGAAGAGTCGTGAAGGTTAGAGTTAATTAAAAACAACATTTCAATGTCCCTTGAAAGAGCTGTGGAGTTCAGAGTGGTTTAACAAGACGGTTTTAATGCCCCTCGGAAGAGACATGAAGGTCGCAGTAGCTTAACAAGATGGTTTTAATGCCCCTTGGAAAAGTGGTGGAGGTCACAGTAGCTTAACAAGACAGTTTGAATGCCCCTTGGAAAAGTGGTGGAGGTCGCAGTAGCTTAAAAAGACGGTTTTAATGCCCCTTGGAAAAGTGGTGGAGGTCACAGTAGCTTAACAAGACGGTTTTAATGCCCCTCGGAAGAGACGTGGAGGTCGCAGTAGCTTAACAAGATGGTTTTAATGCCCCTTGGAAGAGATGTGGAGGTCCCCGTAGCTTAACAAGATGCTTTAAATGCCCCTTGGAAGAAACGTGCAGGTCGCAGTAGCTTAACAAGACGGTTTTAATGCCCCTTACCAGAGCCATACAGTACAGCATCTTAAAAATATTATTCCCATTATTGGGGAGTGGATCTCCCACAGTCTTTGCTTATGCCTTCCAAGCAAAAGCTAAAAAAAATAAGGACGGAGGAACTTTCAATAATGGCAACACGGACCACGGTCACCCTGGTGGTATAGTGGTGGTGGAGGCTGAGGATAAGGAGAAGAACATAAAACAGCCGAAATGAGAAAGCGTATACCCATGTGTGGGTGTGAAGTGGTGCATGTGAATACACCTCCCGAAATAACGCAGTGGATTTGACTTTATGTTACTCTGCTGTCATTTGGTGGTGATGAGAAGTCTGGCCCAATTCAGCCCTTGTTCATTTTGATAAGGGTCAGCTTGTCAGCATTGTCAGTTGACAGGCGAGTGCGCTTATCAGTTATAATTGCCCCAGCGGTACTAAAAACACGCTCCGATAACACGCTAGCGGCAGGGCAGGCCCGGACCTCCAAGGCGTACAGAGCGAGTTCATTACAAGTGTCAAGCTTGGATACCCAATAATTAAAAGGCACAGAGGAATCACGTAGGACGCTGGTACGGTCGGCAAGGTACTCCCTCACCATCTTTTGAAACTTTCCACTCCTTGTGAGAGTACCCCGCGCCTCAGGGTCTGTCCGAAGGGAGGGTCTGAGAAAACTGTCCCAGAACGTTCACAGTGTTCCCCTGCCTCTGCTGGATTGGAGTTGCGTCTCTCTCGCATGTACGCCTTGGTTGGGCAACGAACTGTGACCTCCGCCACTAGCGTGTTCAGATGGGAATTTTTTTAACAGTTCTGCAGCAAGGGCCTTCTGGTATTGCCCCATTTTTGTAGACCTCTCCACCTCAGGAATAAGAGAGTGAAAGTTCTCCTTGTAGCGGGGGTCTAAAAGTGTCACCAACCAGTAATGACTGTTACCTAACATTTTGACAACGCGAGGGTCACGGTTTAGGCAGCGTAACATAAAGTCAGCCATGCGTGCCAGACTGGCAACGGGCAAGACTTCCGTGTCCTCACCAAGATGACGACTGACCATGTCCTCCTCCTCCCCCCTGTCCTCAGGCCACCCACGCTGAACCGACAGTATGACAGTTGTACAGGTACTACCGTCTACAGCGCATGATACAAACTCCTGTTCTTCCTCCTCCTCCTCTCCCTCATTGTCCCCCAATGCACGTTGGGATGAGATGAGGCTGGGCTGTGTGTAATCGACCGCTACGGCTTCTTGATCCATCTCATTATACTCTGGCTGCAATGCCTCCTCTTTAATTCTCTGCAGAGAGTATTGCAAAAGACAGACAAGTGGAATGCTGACGCTAATGATGGCATCATTGCCACTCACCATCTTGGTGGACTCCTCAAAGTTTGTCAAGATGGTATATATGTCAGACATCCAGGTCCACTCCTGAGGTCTTATGTGTGGAGTCTGACCTGAATATTGACGGCCTTGTTGCAGCTGGTACTCCACAACTGCTCTCTTCTGCTCACAAATCCTTTGCAACATGTGGAGGGTAGAGTTCCAACGTGTGGGGACATCACACACCAGTCGGTGTGACGGAAGCTGCAAACGCTGCTGCAACACAGCAAGGGTGGCGGAAGCTGTAGCCGACTTCCGAAAATGAGCTGACAGGCGGCGTACTTTGACGAGCAGATCTGGCAACTCGGGGTACGATTTAAGAAACCGCTGAACCACGCGGTTAAGCACATGAGCCAGGCATGGTACGTGTGTGATCTCGCCTCGCCTCAGAGCCGCCACCAGGTTACGGCCATTGTCACACACGACCATGCCTGGATGTAGGTTCAGCAGTCTCAGCCACAGATCTGCCTGCTCTTTCACAGCTGTCCACAACTCACAAGCAGTGTGAGGTTTCTCACCTAAGCTTATGAGTTTCAGCACAGCCTGTTGCCACTTGGCGGAGGCAGTACTGCAGTGCTTCCAGCTTGTAACTGATGTGGTGATATCTGAGATGGAGGCTGAACATGAGGAGGAGGAGGAGGATGATGCGCAGGAGCTGTACACTGTGTGGGCAACTCTGACTGACATAGGGCCCGCAATCCTCGGTGTGGGGAGAATGTGTTCCGTCCCAAGGTCCGACTGGGTCCTGGCTTCCACTATGTTTACCCAGTGTGCCGTCAGGGAGATGTACCGTCCCTGGCCACAAGCACTTGTCCACGTGTTCGTTGTCAGGTGGACTCACCCATGTGCTTGCGTAATGCGGGGAAGGCACACCGGGCAAAATAGTGTCGGCTGGGGACCGAGTACCGAGGGACGGCCACCGCCATAAGGTTGCGGAAGGATTCCTTCTCCACCAGCCTAAAAGGCAGCATTTCCAACGCAAGCAGTCGGGAAATGTGCGAATTTAGCACTGTGGCCTGTGGGGCGTTGGCTTCGAATTTCCGCTTTCGTTCACAGGTCTGGGATATGGACAATTGAACGCTGCGGTGGGACGTGAACGTTGATGCTGTTTCTTGAGAAGCTGCCATAACAAGTGAAGACTGAGAGGAGGGGGCATCTTTGCATGCAGTATGGACAGGGGATTGCCTTGCACACACAACAGGGGGTTCTATTGCACGCACAACAGCGGAAGAAGCAGTGGTGACACCCGCTGACACTGGTCGTGGACCCTGGGGTTCACCCCACAAAGTCGGGTGCTTTGCTGCCATGTGCCTGATCATGCTGGTGGTGGTCAAGCTGAATTTTGTCACCCCTGATGATGCTGGCATGGCAGGTGGTACAAATGGCCTTTTTGGGGTTATCAGCAGAGTCTTTAAAAAAATTCCAGACTCTGGAAGACCTACAGGTTGTACTGGCAACGTCCCTCATGTTGGTGTTACGGGGAACTATTGCCTGCCTTCTGTGTGTGGCCACCACACTGCTTCTTCCTGCCTGTTGGGGTACTCTGCCTCCCTCACCCTGTGTGCTGCTGGCCTCGCTCTGCATGTCCTCCTGCCACGTTGGGTCAGTTACTAGATCATCCACCACCTCCTCCTTTTCCACTTGCGCACCACGATCCTCCTCCTCACTTCCTGGCAATTGTGTCTCGTCATCGTCCACCTCTTGTGACAAATTGCCAGCGTCGACATCCTGTGGCTGTGGCTGTTCAAATATTTGGGCATCGCTACATGGGATCTCCTCTTCCACCACTTCAAGCGGAGCAGGCGAGGGGCACAAATCTGGAAATGGACCAGTGAACAGCTCTTCAGAGTGTCCAAGTGTGGGATCAGTTGCTGTCTGACGACACTTGGCATGGTGGGAGGAAGGAGCATCAGGGTGAGGAGGAGTATGCGGTCGAGACTCACGGCTACTAAGATTTGACCGTGTGGAAGACAGACCGGAGGTGGTGGTGCCAAGATAACTGGAAGTATTATCTGCTATCCAATTAATAACCTGTTCACACTGATCAGTTCGCAATACTGGTTTTGTTCTGTGCTTCCCTAGTAATTCGGTCAAGAAGTGGGAGCGAGAAGATGTGGCTGTTGGTTGTGGCACATTTTCACCTTGGCCACGGCCCCGTCCTCTGCACGCACCATCACCAGAACGTCCAGTTCCATGTCCCTTGCCACGCGCCTTGCCTTTTGTAAAGGAAGTAAAATAGCTTACACTCGCACTATCAATGGAAAAAGGGTAATGAAAAGTAGATTAGAACCGTGGAAGAGGAAAACCACAGTTCTATTTCTCTGGCCTACACCCGACTCTTTTAAACAATCTGAACAATCAGGGAGAAACTATTACTGTTTTTCTTTACGGAAAAAATAACAAAAGCTGAATAATAGAGATTTTTTACCGTGGAATGGCAAAACCACAGTTATTGTTTACTGGGGTATACCAGACAATTTTAAATAGATATATTTGCGGCTGAACAGTGAACGACACACTCAAATTGGGTTTTTTTAGGTAAAAATGGTCCAAAAGTGGATAATACAGAGGTTTGAACCGTGGAACTGCAAAACCACACTTCTATTTCTCTGGCCTACACCAGACTATTTTCAACAAATATATTTGTGTCTGAACAATCAGGGAGACACTATTAAATTTTTTTTTTTATGGCAAAAAATACCAAAAGCTGGATAATAGAGATTTTTTACCGTGGGACGGCAAAACCACAGTTATAATTTACTGGTGTATACCAGACTCTTTTAAACAGATATATTTGTGCCTGAACAATCAGGAGACACTATTACTGTTTTTCTTAACGGCAAAAAATGCCAAAAGCAGGATAATACAGAGATTTGACCCGTGGAACTGCAAAACCACAGTTCTCTTTCTCGGGCCTTCACCAGACTATTTTCAACAGATATATTTGTGTCTGAACAATCAGGAGACACTATTACTGTTTTTTTTTACGGCAAAAAATGCCAAAAGCAGGATAGTACAGATTTTTCACCGAGGAACGGCAAAACCACAGTTATAATTTACTGGTGTATACCAGACTCTTTTAAACAGATATATTGGTGTCTGATCAATCAGTAGACACTATTACTGTTTTTCTTTACGGAAAAACACCAAAAGCTGGATAATAGAGATTTTTTACCGTGGAACGGCAAAACCACAGTTATAATTTACTGGTGTATACCAGACTTTTTTAAATAGATATATTTGCGGCTGAACAGTGAGCGACACACTCAAACTGTTTTTTTAGGTAAAAATGGCCCAAAGGTGGATAATACAGAGGTTTGAACTGTGCAACTGCAAAACCACACTTCTATTTCTCTGGCCTACACCAGACTCTTTCAAAAAAATATATTTGTGTCTGAACTGTCACGGGCACACTATTTTTTTGGGGGGGGAGGGGGGACACCAAAAGGTTATTAAGATGGGTATTTGTACAGTGTGAAGGAGGGAAAAAAAAATAGAGGATTTAGATGAAAAAAAAAGGATTTTTCCTGGCCCCTGAGACCTGGAGCTAAGTCCAGCAATTTCCGCAACAGGAGCACACAGGACTGTAATGCAGCGTTTGCTGGTATAACCACTGCGTCTCCTATACAGCCTGCCTGCCAGCCTGATATCTGGGATGGATATTAGTCCTGAGAAGGACTGTTTGTTTGATCTGGCAGCCTTTACAGACCCTACACTAACTATTTTGCAGTATATATCTCTCCCTAAATCAGCAGCGCTGTCACTAAACTGTCTGATCCCAGCCATCTATGTCCAAGATGGCGGCGCCCGGTTTTAAATACTCGAGGTGACGCTGTGCGGCCAGCCAATCAATGTAATGCCCACAACCAACATGGCTGCGGCATTACAGTGACTGGCTGGCAATCCCAGCATGTTCATTGCCTCTGTAAAGAGCGCCAAACATGCAGGGTGGAGACCCGAGCTCCCACCCGAGTAACCCGGAAATGCTCTGTGCTCACCAAACATCCCGAGTAGCGTGATGCTCGGGCGAGTACCGAGCAGTGTCGAGCATGTTCGCTCAACACTACTGCTAATGAGTTTTTCTTTAGAGCAAGTACCCTTTAACTGGTGTAGCAGAGTTGAGTTGAGGTGCTATGCTGCTGTGTTTTTCCATACACTTTTCCTCTTCTCCCTCTACACACTAATTTCCGCTCAGGATTCCCCATACGGGCCACCAATGTTACACGCACATTTGCATACTCTTTTGCTTCTTGCAATGCTAGGTCATAATAGGCCTTCTGTAGCTCCCCTGTTAAATATGGCGCCAGCACCTCTGTCCATTGCCCCGGAGGCAATCTCTCCTCCAGTATCCTTCCTCCACCAAAATTCAAAGTAGGCATTATAAATTTCAGGAGCTAGCATTCTCCTAGAAGCTTCCACTTCACATAGGTAAATGTAGAAGATCAGAATTTAATAAAAGTTACTTGTGACAACGATAGCATCCTATGAAAGTTTGAAGTGTATGATTGAGCTCCTCACTTCAACCGACGTGTGTGCAGAAACATGACCTTATCCTCCTCACAATCTGTAAATTTCAGTAACAAATCACCATTTTATTGTATATATGGGCTTCAAAATCTTCTGAAGGGCTCAAGGAACTTCGGCTGGTGAAGTCACCCTTTAAGAGGACCTTTAATCAAGTAAAAAGTGGACATTTTTTCCTCTTATTCTTAGTATTCCGCATTTATTTTTCTTTTTTTCCCAGAGATATGGACCTTTTTGTTTAATAATTTTATGGCCTTCATCAAAGGGATCGTGCTCACAGGATTCTCCGGGGTGTCTACTGTATATAGGGTGCATTGAATAATCACAATTTCATCTTGGTAAATGTCGGCATCCCTGCATATCGCCTCTACCTCCTTCCGGCAGGGATGCCGACATACTCACAGCCTCGGCCGCTTGGCATTGTCTCTGTTCCTTGCACAGTTTCCTGGTGCCATGGGCCTGTGCACGTCGTGCTGGCCTCCCGGCGACACGCCTAGTGTGCTCCCCGATTTATAAAGGGTGATACTCTGAAATTACACACACTTAATAGCTGGGAGGCATCTAGCATTTAACATACGGTCCCCTGTAGGGAGGTGCCTGTACAATGCCCTGTTTAGTTTTAGTTTGTCTCTGCTAGTTAGATGCCAGGTCCTTGAACCTGTTCCTGAACCTATTCTATTAGAACCTGTTCCTCTTGCTGAACCCGCATAGTCTGAACCTGAACCTGTTCCTGTTATCTGTATTACCTGAAACTGAAGCGACTCAGACAGTACCTGAACCAGTACCAGTGTCTGTCCTGTCAAGTGTTCCAGGATCCGCACTGTCTGAACCTGCATCGGACTCCGAGTCAGTGTCTGCGATCCTGACCCTTGGGGGGTCAGCTGCAGCAGTACCGGGGACTGCCCTTGGAGTGGTACCTGGCGGCCACCTGCTGCTCAAGCCTAACTCCACCATCAGGAGGTCCAGCGAAAACCAGGTGGCCGCTTAGCTACGCACCTCCTAGGGTAATCCCAGACCGTGGCGCAGTGGGTCCACAATTCAAGTACGTGACAGTAAATGCTATAAAAAATAGTATATTGGCTAATTAAATTATTAGTATATAGTTAATTAAAAAAAAAATATTGAATACTTTGAGTAGTGGGAATAAAAAAAATCCTACAAAACCTTAACAATCAATGTATACCAAAATCTAAGAATATAAATTGATATGAACTAAACAATACATATAACCAATAATCCAATCAAAAAATGTATGACATATATAATAAAAAGTAACAACTTTATTGATCATAACAGATCAAAAATTAAATATTGAATTTTTTTTATATTTTGTGATTAATAAAGTTGTTACTTTTTATTACATGTCATATATTGTTTATGAGATTATTGATTATAAGTAGAGTAAATAAAATAGGAGCAAAAATTGTCCCGGTTTGTTCTCTTTAAAATAAATTGTCCTTGTACTTCACAGACATGACGCATCCTTTAAATTGGCGATACTTAAAGATTGAACCGAATTGGACTTAATGAGTTGTAAAGTTGTAACCTCAATTAAGCTGAGCTTGATGTCATTGGTGCCAGGGTTTGGTGACATGGGGGGTAATGGATGATTAATTATAAAATTATTAATTTTAAAATATTTTATAGAACAAAGCTCCGTTCTAAAGATTCCAAAGTTGTCTACAGTTAGAGGAGGTCCAGAGGAAATTGGTGATTGGAGAAGTAGATGACGGTGGTTTGATTTCGGCATCTCTGGGTTATACATTTGCAACAAAATGTAAAGATATCACATTACTCAATGCACAAAATTGGATGTCACCTTAAAGTGCTTGTTTATTAATGCCAGAAGTCTAGCAAAATGGATGAGCTTGAGGTCTTGGTGCTGGAGGAAAACAATGATAAGGTTGCAGAAACATGACTAGACTCTTCACATGATTCGGCTGTCAATTTTCACGGTTATACAATCATTCAGGGAGAGCAAATAGAAAAGGTGGTGGAGTATGTCGGTGATGTATGTGTATCCAATTTATGTTATTTCCGCGTTACTTCATGTTTTTGCTGTTAATCTAATGTTTGTTCACCGGGCTTACATACACCATTGATGTGTAAATCAATATATCATGACTTGATGATTGGCACTTTTTATGTGGTTTAATACACTAATATATTAATGACACGCAGATTCTAAGGTCTAACATAGGTTCTTCCTTGGTGTTAAATTTATTTGAATGTGCATTATGGACTATTATTAACGCGGCCATTAATTAGTGTTTTTTATGTTATAATTGAATTGTGCATCTGTGAGTGGGTGATTATTAAGGTGGGATATATTGCGTGTGTAAAAATTGTTGGAAAAAAAATTCAATCAATGCTAGGTTAGTTTAAAAATGGACTGTATTCTACAATATAAGGAGCTTTACCAGCTTGTATAGTAATTAGGAATTTTAATTGCCCAGTTATCAATGGGGGTAACGGTTTTGCAAAGAAGAAAAAACTTCTCAGTTCCCTTTCCCATCTCAATTCCCTTTCCCAATAGGGAGGCATAATTCTTGAAAGCTGTCAATTGCAGATTACAGATCAGTGGAGGGAACCTGAAATGAGACTATCAGGGAGCACTGTCAGTATAAGGCTGGCATACTTAAAAGGGCTTCCATGGACAGGATTTGCAATAGCCACTACATTTAGAAAATCCCAGAGAAACCTCATCTTTGCCCTTTAACCCTAATACAGGGATCTGGCCTTACGCAAGGTCCCCTTGGTTGAATTCATGGAGTGGCTGCTGGCCGGTGAAGCAAACTGGCAGAGAATGGTCAGAAAGCCAAATCAGTACCACGAGGTCATGACCAGGAAGGAAATCGTAATGAAGTAAAATAGTCAAAAAGTGAGGTGAGGAAACAGGAATCAAATTAGCTAAGCAGGTACAGAATAACGTGTGTGAACAAGGGTAAGAAAAACTTATAACTGGCAACTGCTGGAGACAGGGCCTTCACCCTTTAACTCTAATACAGGGATCTAGCCTTACTCAAGGTCCCCTTGGTTGAGTTCATGTGGTGGAGAATGGCTGGTGAAGAAGTCTGGCAGAGGATGGTCAGAAAGCCAAATCAGTACCAAGAGATCATGACCAGGAAGGAAATCGTAAGGCAGCAAAATAGTCAAAACATGAGCTGAGGAAACATGAATCAATTTAGCTAAAGCAGGAGCAGAATAACGTGTGCGAACCAGGGTAAGAAAAACGTATGACTAGCAACTGTTGGAGATAGGGAGTTAGAGCTGTCTGTTAGTGTATAGTGCCACCCAAAGCTCACAGAAATAAGTTAATGAGAAAACCATGATCAGAAATTAACTCCCAAGTTTCAGAATATTAAACAGAACTGCTGCATTGTCACCCCAAATCACACACACGGTAACAGAGGTAGAAGCAGAGGGGCAAGTACAGATATGGATGTAAAGGAGACCAAACGCAGACATATGACAAAACGCCCCAGAATGCAAAGAGAAAAGACCAAGTGCATTTGTCAGTGCCTGGAATCAATCTAAATGCCTGGATTTGTCCAGGATTTGCTATGTCTAAAGTGGAGGAAAACAGCCCTACCAGTTTAGAATGCGTTAACAGGATATGTTTCAAGCAAGGCTACTTCCGATCAAAAAAAAACCCAGATGCTACTTTGCCAGCTCAAGCAAAGTATGATCTAGGTAGGTTCAGCGGCATGGTTTGGATGCATAGAGAAGTTTAGAAACCGAGAACCAATAAAGGGTATGTGATTCTGTGGCGCCCCTGAGGGTTCGACCGCCACAGGGATGCTGCACCTCTTCAATGGGGTGTGGTGTTCCTCCTTCGAGGTAAGAAAGTTGCGATGGTCAGGACCCCACCTCCACATCCAACACCACACTTCTCCCACCAGAGGGGGCTAATTGGCACTAGTGTGCTGCCCTAACTGGAAAATGGGAGACTGGGGAACCAAGAGATAGGGGGAACCAATTAGTGGGTGAGGGTGGAGGACTCACATTTAGTTACACTTAATATTTCATATTTAATAAACAGCCATCTTGGCTCATGGTTCTTTGATTGTGTTCTCCATCCCTGAATGTGGCTTCTGGGTGAACCTGCAGAGGATGGAGACACGGCCCTCGTACCCTGGCCTTGAGTCGAGGGGCAGGTTGGAGTAAACAAATGTCTCAAACCCGGTCAAGGACCATAGCCAAGAAGGCCTGGAGCTTAGGAGTGTAGCTCCACCGCAAAAGGATCCCAGGGGGATGCAGGCGGAGTGGTGTACGCCACCTGTCCTCGCTGTTCTGATCTAGTCAGAGGGATTCCGGCTGCAAGAGGGGTTACCGGCCCCCGACACCTGACTTTGCTACTCTACATCCTAGTCAGGGAAGCCCGGCAGGCCCAGAGGATCCCACCGGGTATCGGAAGGAGTGGAGCTGCCATCCGTTCCCTTTTTCTGAGCAAAGTCCAGAGGGAGACCCGGCCTATCTACACACACACAGACAGGAAAGGAACCAGTCTGAAGTCTAGGAACGCTCTGGTGCGGGGTCCTAATTAAGCACTTGAATTACTCGGAGGTTGTCGGACCCCCATCCCTGGTGACCGCAGAACTCCGTGAGGAGCAGGGAGAAGCCTTGCAGCTGTACTCTCCAACGTGAGTAAAAACCCTGGAAGTCGACCCCTATGGCCTCCGGACTCTTTATTTCTGCACAGCACTACGCAGCACCAGACCTCCTACACTACAACCCTCTTCATCCTCGTCTCTGCCCTGAGGCCCTGCTCCACCTGTGGGGAGTAGTAACAACTTCGGCTGCCACCACATCTCGCCTCGGAGGACTGCAGCAGCGCTGGTGGCCTTCACCAGGTACAACGGGTGGCGTAGTCGATAACGACCACTCAACCCTGATAGCCCATTACATCCTTTTTAATGTGACGGCCCTGGGCACGGAACGGGTCCAGGCCACGGCTGCACCCCATCAAAAACATAGGACCCGGCTCCGAGTAATCCCCCGTCTTCCCAGGGTTAGGGCTGTGAGCGTCACAATTCCATTTTGCCAACAAACAGGGAATGCTGTTTTATATTGAGCCAATTCATCTCTTGGAACGATTATATTCAGTATTTTTTTTTGCTTTGAAACATTGACGTTGAAATGGCTGGCTTTGTTATGCTTTATAAAATTCTCATATCTACAGTCTAAGACCTACTCTAGGAGAAGAAATAAATATTAGCTGGTCATCCACGAAGAGGGATCTTTGGTGTGAAATGCTGTCTATAAAAATCCCTCTTAAAGAAGCACTCCTACGAAAATTTGTATCCTCTCAGTATATTGCAACCATCTTATTATATGGCACTGTGTACTTACAATTGTTCATTTTGACTTTCTGTCCAGTGAATTCTTCTCCTTTCCCAGCTCTATGTAAAAGCAGGAAGTCTCTTTTTCCCTGCATTTATCATCCCCCTCTTCAACTCTTCCCCTGCCAGAGACTTTTGCAGTGATGACTCATGCAGGGAAAATTGAATTCCTTTTTCTTCATAGAGCTTAGAAGGATTCCGCTAGTCATAGGCCTAATGAAAATGATCAACAATCTGCAATTCCTTCCTAGCTTAGACCTGTCAATCCTGGTGCTATTGCACCCTCAACTCTGCTGCAACAGAGGCAAGATGACAAACTCTCCTCTGCTAATACTGGTGCTGTTCACACCAACAAATTACCTTGTCTGTCTGCCGCCCTGCATACTCCACTGACCTAGTACTTGCTGGTCCCTGTACCATCCAGCAATATTTACTCCACTCTGCTATCACCTCCAGTCCATGCTGCTCACCATTACCTATAGCTTATACAGTCCGCCTCAACAGGTGAGCCAGATCACAAATATTAAATAACTATACCATGGAATAAAAAGATAAGTTTAAAAAGATAGAGGCAGCACTCCAAAGAAGTGAAAAAAAATAGTGGTGCTATTCATCAAAATCACAATGTTTTAAATGTCTACTCCCTCCTATCTAGTCCTAATCTTAACTGAAAGGTGTGACAAAGTCACTGGCAGAGTGCTTCAGGAGAGATATGTTTCACTGAGGCTATTAGCTTCAGTGATGTGAAACCTGGAAGTTTTCGCCAGCATGTTATGTGCTGAGAGGGTTAATCAGCCATTTTTAATGGGAGAGGTTTCATGTGAACAGCTGTAGACCGAGTGGGAGGCCGTTCACCATATCTCCACCTTGGGGTGTGGTCTGGGATATATATAGCCAGCCTGTTGAGTCATGTGGTGTTCAGTATCTGGAGAACCTAGCTCCAGAGAGAGGAGCTTGAATTTTGGTGCTAAGCCTGAACCGTGTGTTGTTAACCCTGAGTGGCTGGACCTCGGCCGATATAAGGACTGTGCTGTATTTTTTTATTTTGCTTTGCCATTATGCCGGATGGGCTGTGTTTATTTTTTGAACTCTAGATTGGTTTATGCAGTTTTTAATAAACCAATCCGAAACTTAAAGAGACAGCGTACCATGTCTATCTCAGTGTACAGCCGAGCAAGTCGCTCTACCACAAAGGAGACAAATGGGGACCAGTTAACCCTCACTTTTACTCTGTCATGTTAGGGCCCACTCTAATGAATGCTTTATCCTCGTCCTCTACTATTAGGTAAAAGGGGCTCCTAGAAAAGCAGCCTGGCTATCAGCGACATAGCTTTAATGGTGTTGCTACTGACTTCTCCCGAAGGACAAATGCAACTTACTCCCCATTCCCCATAAACAAGAGGGTGAATGATAGATTGTTGTCAGAGAATATAACATCATGTATGTGTAGCACCCTGAGGACTCGGCTGCTACAGGGGTATTGCACCTCACTCCAGAGGTGTGGTATTCCACTTCCAGGTAAGGATGGAGTGTGGGACTGAGCTCAGACAGCTGCATGCACTACACTCATCCCATTTCCGGGGGACAGAACTACGGTACTCCCACCAGTTAGATGTGCAGGTACGACAGCGTCTGTCCCTGGCTGGAGTGGGAGGGGGGGAGGAACATCCCAGTAGTGTAGGGGCAGATAGGGGAGGGACTCTGGGCATAGAGGTAGGAGCCCATTGGGTGCTAGTCACCTGGGCTCACACATAGAGGGAGTATATATGGTGGGCACCATCTTAGGACAGGGTCAGTCAGACTGAGGAGGAGCAGAGCAGAGGAGCTCAGCCAGGAGGGCTGACAGGGAGCTGTGGCTCCGGCTGGGCCCAGCTCCAGGGCCAGGCCTGTAGTGGAGAGAAGGAGGAAGAAAGGCCCAGAGACACAAGACAAGAGGGAACCCTGAGATCCCAGAAGTAAACCAAAAGGGTGAAGGGTTGGCAGAAACGGGTACCGGAACCCTAACTGGCAGAGGCTAATGATCCTTAGCCAGGAACCGGAGGTCGTCGTTAAGTTTTGCCACGACCCTCACCACATCCACCAGGAAGGCACACCACGAATAGGGTCAGGAAAGCCAGAGAAGGTTTTACCACCAAGAGGCCCGAGGGAGCCGGACAAAGGTGGATCCCTGGTGGGAACGGCCAGCAGAGAGAGAGAGAGAAGGGAGCTCAGGACCACGCTCTGGATTGCCTGGGAGTTGGCCGAGTCCCACACCTGGTGGACGCAGCACGGCTCGGGTGGTCACTCAAGGCCGGAGTGACCGGAGCAACACCTGTGAGTAAAAACCCTGAAACTGCATCACCTGTCTCTGAGCTTCCTTGCTGCACCATCACAACCACCAACTTCCACATCTGCTGCCCTGAGGCCATACCCCTCCCGTTGGGGGTTATACCATCCTTGCTGCACAAACCTACCACCGGCCTCAGCGGTCTGCTCTGCAGCGGCGGCCTCCTAGCCGCAATCAACGGGTGGCGTAGTCGACACTCAAACAACATCTACAAAGACTGCCACACACTTAGTTTGACCACCCTGGGCACGGATGGGGTCACCGCCACAAGGACTACTACCCCTATCCAGATCCGGCTCCGGGTGTCCCTTGAACATGGCCCAGGGGGCGCGTCAACTTTGGCGTAGTCGGCAGGATTTCGTGCCCGCAACTACCGGGTACTGCGTGCCTGAAGAAAAGTTCATATTTACCGTAAAAAGGAGTCTCCCGCCAATTCCGGAGGGTCCCCGCCATCGGACGCCATCTCGGGTCGTTTCACGCCGTTTGCCCGCCATCTGCAGCCTTTTCCCGCCATCCACGGAGTTTCCCGCCATTAGGAGACGATTCCCGCCATTTGAGACGATTTCCCGCCCTGGCAGAGCGGACGCCATTATGGGCGTGCCAGAGGGTGGCAAGAGGTCACCTCCCATCGTGGGCCAGGTCCAGGAATGGCGCCAAAAGCGGAAACCGCCCCCACCAGCAGGGACTGCAATGGTAGAAATGTCCATCAGCGTGAGAGGGCTGCCCCTGGAACTGACAATCACCAAGTTGCCCAAGGACCGCCCTCAGGATGGGCGGATCAGGAACAAAAGAGAGAGGATGGGTGCAGCCTGGAGGAGTCTGGAGAGAACGCACCCGGAGATGGAGGGAGAGTCAGGCAGCACCGATCCGATGGTCAGGAGCCTGCTGCAGGCCGCCACCCCAGAAGGCCTGGTGGAGATCCTGGCACAGCTCCCCAAAGATCGGGAGCATGCACAGACCGCGCTGGAGGACTTGGCTCGGAAGATGGCCCGAGTGCAGCAAGAAGTACTGGCCGAGTGGAGCAGAGAAATGGCTCTGCAGGCTGGAACCCGCCAGCATAGGACGCCACCCGCAACGAGGAGCACGCCTGCCTCTGAGGATGGTGCAGGAGGGACGAAGGCCGGAGACGACGCCGTGGAAGGAGCTGAAGAGATGGAAGCAGGTAAAGGGGACGTCATCACCCCGAGCCCAGAAGCCGTAAGCCTGCCCCAGCTCCCCGTCGCAGAGCCCGAAGTCCCACTGATCGTTCCTGTTGCTACACCGCCACCGCTCCAAACTAGGCCTCAAGCGGCAGGAGCCGAGGCCACGCCCCCTGTGACGTCACACGCCTTGACCCTGAGCGCGGCCAAGCAGGAAACGCCACCGGCCTGGTCGCAAGGCCGAGTACCCCCGGGCGCCGCCGTCTCCACAGTGCCCTTCACCTTTAGGGTGCCACCGGCCTGGTCGCAAGGCCTGGTGCATCCGGGCGCCGCTACCACCACCGCACCCTCAACCTCCACTGTGCTACCCTTGGGTGAAGACCTGTTCACGCAACATACTTGCCCGGATGGGCAGCCCTTTGAGTGGCCACCGGAGTACCTCAATCTCCGACTCCGGAAGGAAAGACCCCTATGTGAGCCCCTGATCCCGGCTCCGGCGCCCGCCAAGATCACCCCACTCCCGTTGGAGGAGGCGCAGTTCGAATGGGACCCCACCGGCGAAAACCTCATGGGGTTCACCCAAGAGACCCGGGCGGCCGCAGCCCAGCGTGCGGAGTGCTGCCGTCAGCAGCTGGAGGTCTTTCAGAGGGAACGGCGAGAGAGGCGGATCCGCGAGGAGCGGCTGCAGGTCCAGAGCGCGGAGCAGAAAAGCCGGACCCGGCGAGACCGCCGTGCGGCCCACGGTCCCCGCGCCACCGGGACTGTCATCAAGTTCCAACTGGAGCACGGTTGGGGCTTTATCAGGGATCACAGAACCCCCGGCGACGTCTTTGTCACCCGCAGGGATGTCGAGTCTCATCTGCCGGAGGGACACCGTGGTCGTGACCTTTACCTGGGTGACGAGGTCACCTTCCCCCGGCATCAGTGTGCCAAAGGACCGTACGCCCTTCATGTGCACCGATTGACGGAAGAAGAGCTGCGGTATGGAGGAGAACAAGAGGACCCGGACGGGTCTGAAAATTACCTTCAGGAAGGAGCAGGAGGGCATCGTTACCACTGAACGGTAAAGAAAACTGTATAAAGTTACCCGTCGGGGTATGAGAACTGTTACAAGAACTGTTATGTGAATTGCTGCTAAGTGAAGTGTGGTCCCCGTTGGGACTAGTGTGAACTGTTACCTAAGTGCCCCTTTTCCCCACAGGCTGAGGACTGTGAGCAGCCATCCCTTTTTCCCACAGGCTGAGGACTGTGAGCAGCCATCCCTTATCCCCACTGACCGAGGACTGAGAGCGGTCGTTCTTTCCCTCTACCTGGCCGAGGACTGAGAGCGGCCATAACCTGTACATAGTTGCGCTTCCCAAGGCGCCCCCTACCGGTTTTATAGGAAAACTGCTGTTTTCTTCTAGTGACTGTGGTCCTTTACCTGGTCACAATTTGCACAGTGGCCAGAAGCTTAAGAACATTTTATATGAAAAGTTTTATATCAAAAGTTATATTGCTAAAATAATATATGAGAAGTTACCTGTCATATTATATGTGTTTATAATGTTTTATATGTTAGTGTATGTTTTAAAAAGTTTGTATGTTTTGGTATGTTTTTATTCTTTTACAGCCCGAGGACGTGCTGTGATTTACCAGGGGGGAATGTAGCACCCTGAGGACTCGGCTGCTACAGGGGTATTGCACCTCACTCCAGAGGTGTGGTATTCCACTCCCGGGTAAGGATGGAGTGTGGGACTGAGCTCAGACAGCTGCATGCACTACACTCATCCCATTTCCGGGGGACAGAACTACGGTACTCCCACCAGTTAGATGTGCAGGTACGACAGCGTCTGTCCCTGGCTGGAGTGGGAGGGGGGGGGGACATCCCAGTAGTGTAGGGGCAGATAGGGGAGGGACTCTGGGCATAGAGGTAGGAGCCCATTGGGTGCTAGTCACCTGGGCTCACACATAGAGGGAGTATATATGGTGGGCACCATCTTAGGACAGGGTCAGTCAGACTGAGGAGGAGCAGAGCAGAGGAGCTCAGCCAGGAGGGCTGACAGGGAGCTGTGGCTCCGGCTGGGCCCAGCTCCAGGGCCAGGCCTGTAGTGGAGAGAAGGAGGAAGAAAGGCCCAGAGACACAAGACAAGAGGGAACCCTGAGATCCCAGAAGTAAACCAAAAGGGTGAAGGGTTGGCAGAAACGGGTACCGGAACCCTAACTGGCAGAGGCTAATGATCCTTAGCCAGGAACCGGAGGTCGTGGTTAAGTTTTGCCGCGACCCTCACCACATCCACCAGGAAGGCACACCACGAATAGGGTCAGGAAAGCCAGAGAAGGTTTTACCACCAAGAGGCCCGAGGGAGCCGGACAAAGGTGGATCCCTGGTGGGAACGGCCAGCAGAGAGAGAGAGAGAAGGGAGCTCAGGACCACGCTCTGGATTGCCTGGGAGTTGGCCGAGTCCCACACCTGGTGGACGCAGCACGGCTCGGGTGGTCACTCAAGGCCGGAGTGACCGGAGCAACACCTGTGAGTAAAAACCCTGAAACTGCATCACCTGTCTCTGAGCTTCCTTGCTGCACCATCACAACCACCAACTTCCACATCTGCTGCCCTGAGGCCATACCCCTCCCATTGGGGGTTATACCATCCTTGCTGCACAAACCTACCACCGGCCTCAGCGGTCTGCTCTGCAGCGGCGGCCTCCTAGCCGCAATCAACGGGTGGCGTAGTCGACACTCAAACAACATCTACAAAGACTGCCACACACTTAGTTTGACCACCCTGGGCACGGACCGGGTCACCGCCACAAGGACTACTACCCCTATCCAGATCCGGCTCCGGGTGTCCCTTGAACATGGCCCAGGGGGCGCGTCATATGTATGTATGTATAGATGTTAGAGAGGTTGAAAATAGCTACCAAGTGTTTACCTAGCTTAGCTATTATATGTGCCGGAAGTGGGAATGTGCAGCCTGGAGAAATTGCAATAAAGCCCGGAAGAGTGGGGTAAAAGTAAGTCCCCATAACATTTATAAAATCTAGGTGTTGGGCTGTTGGGACTCCTATTTTTAAGAGTTTTAAGTTTAAGATTTATTATTACTGATAAAAGTTCTGTATGTAAGAAATCCTGTCCAAGAACTGCCCTGCCTCCACTTCCACAAGTCAACCAATTTAAAAAATGCCAGATCTCCTCTTACAGTGAGCCAGCGAAACTCCGACTGAGAGACAGAAGACTCACCCATGGACGAAACCAGCGAAGGGTCAAGGAATAGGTTAATAGTTTACGTTTTTTTGCTAATGTTTTTGAACACTTAACCATGAGTCTCCACATATAAAGTTAGGTATTTTATACAAACTTCTGCATGAGAAATGAACATTATCAAAGACTTAGCTACGGGTTTGATTGTTTCATGTACTTGTTCGTTTCTTAAATGGTTATTTTATTTATCTTACTTATATAGCATCATGAATTTCCACAGCGCTCTACAGCTTTCGTCTTCACTGTCCCCATTGGATCTCACAATCTAGATTCTCTATCAGTATGTCTTTGGAGTGTGGGAGGAAACCACGCAAACCCCCGGCAGAACATACAAACCCCTTGCAGATGTTGTCCTTGGTGGGATTTGAGTTATATTCCCTAAAAAGCAATTTATCCCCTACACATTTGCATTTAACAGAGTTGACAGTGGAATATCTGCATCTGAATGGGGGCACAGCGGGCACTATACCATACTATGTAAGGGGGATCATGTGTGTGGGGGCATTGTGTGGACATGTTAATGCATGGTGGCACTGAGGGGACATCATACTCTTTGGGGACCATGAAAGGAGCATCTTAATGTGGAGGCTTTATTAGAGGAGGTACCATTTCTGGGTGCGATAGCAGAGTTTGAGAGGTTGAGACGTGTGTGACTCGCCCCCTGGGCCGTGGGGCACCCGGATCCGGGCAATAGGGGAACGATGGGGGTAGTAGTGGCAACCCAGTTCCGTGGCTCAGGGTGGTCAGACCAGTGGCAGTCTTTTAGATGTTTTAGATAATGTCCGACTACGCCACCCGTGGATTGCGGTTATTAGGAACCGCCGCTGCAGGGCAGACCGCTGGGGCCGATGATGTATGCAGCTGGGATGGTGTGACTCCCCACGGGAAGAGTGCGGCCCCAGGGCAGTGTAGTGGATGGTGGGAGTGATGGTGGTGAGAGTCCCAGTACCGTTAGTGCTGGAGGAGCGAAAGAGCACACAGACAACGTACTGCAGTCCAATGTCTTTTACTCACAGTTCAGGTACTCCGGGTCACTTCTGTACAGGTAGTGACCGCCCGAGCCGTGCTGCGTCCACCAGGTGAGGGGCTCGGTCAACTCCCAGGCAGCTCAGGAATATGGCACAGGACCCCCTTCTTTCCTTTCTCTGGCCTGCCTCACCAGTGACCCACTTTTGTCCAGCTGCCGCGGACTTGTGCGGGTAAACGTGGGCCCCGTTCTCCGCTGTCCTATATGGTGCCTTCCTAGCAGGTTTGATGAGGTGTCGCACCAATAAATGATCACGACGTCCGGTCTTTGGCTGAGGGTAGTTTCTCCTCCACCAACTTGGGATCCGGCACCCTTAATCTGCCTGACCCTTCACCCTGTATTCTCGTGGGTTCTTAGGGTCCCTTCCACCTTCTTGTTCCTGAGCCCTTCTGTTTCTCTGTCTCTTCTTCTCCTTTTCTGTTCCTTCCTGTTCCTTTCTGTTCCTTTCTCTCTCTCCTCCACTCTCTCTTCCTCGGCCTCTCTCTAGGCCTGCTCCTGAGTGGAGCTCCTACAGAGCCTCCACTCCCGGTCTTCTCCTCTCACTGACTGAACAGACTGAACTTCCCCAGAGCTAAGATGGTGCCCACCTTTTATACCTCCCTCTGACCATGAGCCCAGGTGACCAGCAACCAATGGGCTCCTTCCTACGCTCAGGAACCAACCCCTATCTGCCCCTACAGCACTGGGTATTCTACCCCCCTCCCCACTCCAGCCAGGGACATAGTCGGTCGTGCCTGCACTTCTGTCTAGTGGGAGCACCGTTGAGCTGTCCCTCGGAAATGGGGTGTGTGTGCTGTATGCAGCTAACTGAGCCCTGGTCCATACTCCATCCTTAACTGGGAGTGGAATACCACACCTCTGGCAGAGGTGCCATACCCCTGTAGCGGCCGAACCCCCGGGGCGCTACATGTGCGTATAAGGAAAAAAAAACTGGCTATTGGTGAATAGGCATTATCCAGAGGCTGTCTACACAGGCAGCAGTTTGTGAACCTGTGGGCCTCTAAATCAATTTAAAGGCAATATGTCACCAGTAGTGTTGAGCATTCCGATACTGAAATATCGGGTATCGACCGATATTCGCGGTATCGGAGTTCCGATACTGAGTTCCGATACTTTTAGAATATTGAATACCGGAATCGGAAGTTCCCATAATGCAATGAGCCAGTTTGATTTTATTCAGCCAATGAGGATCCTAAGAAGTGTGGGCACATCCTTTTATGCATGTTAGGCATGTTAACTAATGGCATGGCTGTGATTGGCTGTTGAAATGATGTCATGATGCACTATAAAAGTTGCCGCCGCCATTTTGGGTTCACTCTGCTGTGAATTCAGTTAGGGACAGGACGCTGCTGTTCTGAGGGACAGTTTGAGATAGTGATTTGCTTTATTGTGCTTTACCCAGCTACTTTATAAACCGCTGTTCGAGAAGCTTTCTTTTGCCTTGCAGCACTAGTGCTCAGTTCTCTGTACTGTTCACGGCTGTCTGCGAGGTCTCTGTGTGTGAGTGCAGCTCATGCTGTAGTGTGTTCTGCAGTCACGTCCGGTTGTAGTCCACTCAGCGTGCGTCACTGCCTCATACATTGTCCTTTTTTGCATTAGTGCTGCTCATTTTTCCTGATTTCTCCTATTAGTGTGGTTCCATCCGTATCCAGCTAGATTGCTTCCAAACACACTATATAGGAGTACATAGAGGAGCCTTTCTGTAGCGTTGTGCCCTGCAGCCCCAGCCAGATTAGTATTAGCCTATTTTTTGCAGCCTCATCTATTGCATTGTAGGTTACCTTCCTGCATTGTAATAGCTACAAAAAGTTTGTGATACTATCGGTTTTACATCTTTGGGCACATCCAGGGTCTTTTTGTGAAAAAAAAAAATGTAAATAAAGTTCACCAAACACTCCACTTTACAGTTGTGTAGGCCACATTAGCTCATATTAAAGTCTAGTTCACACTTTATAAAATTAGTGTTTCTTATACCTGTTAGCAGCTGTTCAGGAATAAGCACACTAAGCCCTTAGTACTTTTCTGCCTATCTTTATCAGTCTACCAAGATGAAGAAAGCAGGGATTAAGGCATGTGGTCGTGGGCGTGGGCGTCGAGTTTCTGCAGGGAGAGGACGTGGGGATTCTGTGCCTGCAGGGAGAGGACGTGAGAATTCTGTGCCGGCTGCGGGCACCAGTGACTCAGCATCCCCCAGTTTTACCAGGGAACAGTCCTTTATGCGCAGCTTTGTAGGAGCTCGCCATACCCCACTGCTGCGGGAGGACCAAATTGAAGCCGTTGTCGGATGGATGGCAGCTTACGCATCGACTTCAATTAGTTCCAGATCCTCTCAGGTCCGGAGCACTGAAGAGCACCCATCTGTCTCTTCACCACCTGCCAAATTGCCCAGGCAGTCAGAGAGCCCTGGACAGGAGCCATCTCTACTTCTGTTCTCTGAATCTCTTGGCTTGGAAAGAGGGGGCCAGCCAAGCAGAATTCTAGAATTTGAAGAAGAGGTAGTATGCAGTGATGCGCAATCGCTTTGTCTCTCTGAATCTGAAGAGGCGGGTGGGCCAGTGCCTATGGTCAGCACACCTCAGTATGCATCTGATGATGAGACTCAGGTGCCACTTTCTGGTGCGTACTGTGCTCTCGAGACTACCCAGGAGAAGCAGTTGTTTGAAGAGGGTAGTGTAGATGATGAGGTCCTTGACCCATCATGGCGTGAGGTACAGGAAGGTGGTGGGAGCAGCTCTGAGGAAGAGATTCCCCGAATGGTCCAAAAAGGAGGGAGAAGGAGGGGGCATACTTGGTTGCCTGTAGCCTCCACTTCGGCACCCATTAGGAGCATGCATCTTCCAAAACACAAAACGGGCGCTCCCAAGACTTGCAGTGCCTGGTCCTTTTTTGACACAGTTGCAGATGACATTTGCTGTGTCAAATGCAAGCTGTGTAATCAGAAAGTGAAAAGAGGGAAAAGTGTCAGCAACCTCAATAACACAAATATTTGGAAACATGTGCGGACCAAGCACGTGGTGGAGTTACAAAGACACACTGAAGACCTAGGCCAACTTACAGTGCCACCTACCACCTCTTCAGCTCGTGTTGTAGCCTCTTCCTCCAGCTCACACACAGCTGGTTCGGCTTCCCCACAGGATCGCCATGGAAGAACCTCTGGCACTGTTGTACAGAGACACAGTGTCATTCCACCCACAGCACCATGTTCCCTGTCATCCTCGCACTCCCAGGCCAGTCTACAGCCATCGTTAGCACAGGCATGGGAGAAAAGGAGCCCATACTCGGTAAACCACCCCCGAGCACAGGCTCTGAATGCTTGCATTGCAAAACTACTGTCCCTTGAAATGCTATCATTCAGGCTGGTGCAGACTGACACTTTCCGTAACTTGATGGCATTGGCAGTCCCACAATACAACGTGCCCAGCCGCTTTTATTTCAGCAGGCAAGCTGTCCCTGCACTGCAACAGCATGTGGAGGGAAAAATTAAACATGCGCTACAAAACGCCATCAGTAGCAAAGTCCACCTGACCACCGATGCTTGGACTAGTAAGCATGGACAGGGACGATACCTTTCCCTCACTGCCCATTGGGTAAATGTTGTGGAGCTAAGTACAGATCTTGAGAGTGGCACTGTATGTGTTCTGCCAACTCCAAGGATTGCAGGAATCCAGTCTGTACACATTGACTGCTCCTCATACTCCAGTTCCTCTGAATCAGCGCTGCAGGAGCCGTCACGGTCTACCTCCACATCGACCCGTGAACGGTTACCTGTTACGACCGATATGAGCACAGCCATGGCCAAACGTCAACAGGCCGTATTGAAATTAATTTCTTTGGGGAATCGAAGCCACACAGCGCAGGAGCTCTGGCATGCCATCAAGCAGCAGAGCGACGTGTGGTTTGTGCCAGCGAATCTCCAGCCAGGCATGGTAGTGTGTGACAATGGCCGAAATCTGGTGGCAGCTCTGGGCCTAGGCAACCTCACTCACATCCCATGTCTGGCACATGTGCTCAACTTGGTCGTGCAGAGTTTTTTGAGGGACTATCCGGATCTTGATGCACTGCTGCACAAGGTTCGCATAGAGTGCGCTCACTTGCGGCGTTCCAGCATGGCTAGATCACGCATTGCAGCTCTGCAGCGCCGATTACGCCTTCCGGAACATCGCATCATATCTGACCTACCCACCAGGTGGAATTCAACGTTACATATGTTGGAGAGGTTGTGTGAGCAGCAGGCAGCAGTAATGGAGTACCAGCTGCAGCAGGCACAAACAAGTCGCACTGCGCGCTGTTCACACTTCACCACCACTGAGTGGGCCTCTATGAAGGACATCTGCCACGTTTTGCGTGCCTTCGATTATTCCACGCGGATGGCGAGTGCAGATGATGCACTAGTCAGCATGACTATCCCCCTTATCTGCCGGCTTGAAAAAACACTGCAAGCACTAAGGGAGGAGGTTTTGGAAGAGGTGAAGGATGAGGAGTCACAAATGCCATCTGCTTCTGTACAGTCTGCGCAACGTGGTTCCTCACAAAGGCCTAGGCAGGGGACACTTTGTGAGGAGGATGAGGAGCAGTCAATGGAGGAGGAAGACATCTGTCCAGAGGAGGGAGGTACACAATGCTCTAGTAGTCAGTATCTAGAGCGAGGGTGGGGTGATGCAGAGGAGGCAGAGATCACGCCTCAAGCAGGGAACAGCGTTTCTTGGCCAGTTGGCAGTCTGCAGCACATAGTTGATTTAATGCTGCAGCGCCTGAGAAACGACCGCCGCATCGCCCACATTCTCAACACGGCTGATTATTGGGTGTCAACTCTCCTAGATCCTCGCTACCGGGACAACTTACAAAGCCTCATAACACCGTTGAACCGGGAGCGTAAAATGCGGGAGTACCAAGACACATTGGTGCATTCCATCATGTTCTCCATTCCACCCGAGAGCAGTGCTGCTAATGCTTTACAAAGCAGCTCAGTGCATCGAGGCAGTGGAGGAAGCTCTGTACAAAGAGGGAGCAGAAGCAGCGCCTCAGCACAAGGCAAGACCAGTATGGCCCAAATGTGGCAAAGTTTTGTGTCCCCGCCACAAATGTCTACACAATCACAGATGGCTCCAGTCAGCAGGAGGCAACGTTTCCGTCAGATGGTGACAGACTACATGTCTTGCCCTCTCAGTGTACTCCCAGACGGCTCTTCCCCCTTCAAGTTTTGGGTCTCTAAGCTGGATACATGGCCAGAGCTTAGCCAGTATGTATTGGAGGTGCTGGCTTGCCCTGCTGCTAGTGTATTATCGGAACGCGTCTTTAGTGCCGCAGGTGGTGTACTAACAGACCGTCACATCCGACTATCCTCCGATAACGTTGACCGGCTTACTTTTCTGAAAATGAACAAGGCCTGGATCTCGCATGAATTTGCCAGTCCTCTTCCAGATTAAATAATTGGTTGTCAACAGTATCCAGGTCTCCTGTTGTGTTCATGTTTCTACCACCTGAACTGTAATCCCTGGGCTCCAACACCGCCAGTTGCTGCTCAGAAGTGCCGTCTGCACAGTCAACACTTGCTCCAGTGTTATTGGGGTTCAGTAACGTCAGATGATCCCCTGCTGTGTGTCCGGCAATTTCTCCTGCTCTGTCCACATTCACACTATTACTGATTTTAAACTTGCTCCAATTAGGCCTCTGGCTCCTCTCTGTTTTCAGTATTTACCCTGGGCTCCAACACCGCCAGTTGCTGCTCAGAAGTGCGGTCTGCACAGTCAACACTTGCTCCAGTGTTATTGGGGTTCAGTAACATCAGCTGATCCCCTGCTGTGTGTCAGGCAATTTCTCCTGCTCTGTCCACATTCACACTACTATTGATTTTAAACTTGCTCCAATTAGGCCTCTGGCTCCTCTCTGATTTCAGTATTTACCCTGGGCTCCAACACCGCAAGTTGCTGCTCAGAAGTGCTGTCTGCACAGTCAACACTTGCTCCAGTGTTATTAGGGTTCAGTAACGTCAGATGATCCCGTGCTGTGTGTCCGGCAATATCTCCTGCTTTGTCCACATTCACACTACTACTGATTTTAAACTTGCTCCAATTAGGCCTCTGGCTCCTCTCTGATTTCAGTATTTACCCTGGGCTCCAACACCGCAAGTTGCTGCTCAGAAGTGCTGTCTGCACAGTCAACACTTGCTCCAGTGTTATTAGGGTTCAGTAACGTCAGATGATCCCCTGCTGTGTGTCCGGCAATTTCTCCTGCTTTGTCCACATTCACACTACTACTGATTTTAAACTTGCTCCAATTAGGCCTCTGGCTCCTCTCTGTTTTCAGTATTTACCCTGGGCTCCAACACCGCCAGTTGCTGCTCAGAAGTGCGGTCTGCACAGTCAACACTTGCTCCAGGGTTATTGGGGTTCAGTAACGTCAGCTGATCCCCTGCTGTGTGTCCGGCAATTTCTCCTGCTCTGTCCACATTCACACTATTACTGATTTTAAACTTGCTCCAATTAGGCCTCTGGCTCCTCTCTGTTTTCAGTATTTACCCTGGGCTCCAACACCGCCAGTTGCTGCTCAGATGTGCCGTCTGCACAGTCAACACTTGCTCCAGTGTTATTGGGGTTCAGTAATGTCAGTTGATCTCCTGCTGTGTGTCTGGCAATTTCTCCTGCTCTGTCCACATTCACACTACTACTGATTTTAAACTTGCTCCAATTAGGCCTCTGGCTCCTCTCTGTTTTCAGTATTTACCCTGGGCTCCAACACCGCCAGTTGCTGCTCAGAAGTGCGGTCTGCACAGTCAACACTTGCTCCAGGGTTATTGGGGTTCAGTAACGTCAGCTGATCCCCTGCTGTGTGTCCGGCAATTTCTCCTGCTCTGTCCACATTCACACTATTACTGATTTTAAACTTGCTCCAATTAGGCCTCTGGCTCCTCTCTGTTTTCAGTTTTTACCCTGGGCTCCACACCACCAGTTGCTGCTCAGAAGTGCCGTCAGCACAGTCAACACTTGCTCCAGTGTTATTGGGGTTCAGTAATGTCAGTTGATCTCCTGCTGTGTGTCCGGCAATTTCTCCTGCTCTGTCCACATTCACACTACTACTGATTTTAAACTAGCTCCAGTTAGGCCTCTGGCTCCACTCTGATTTTAGTATTTACCCTGGGTTCCAGCACCGCCAGTTGTTTCCCAGCAGTGTCTTTGGCACGGGTACTCCCTCCTGCCCAGCCTGGTTCCAGCACGCCAGCTGTTTCCGGGTAGTGTCAACGTCACTTTGCCTCCAATACGTTGTCCTGTCATGTTGCGGTCGGGTTAGCCGACTCTATGGTGCCTGCAGTTTAGGTGACTCCTATGTGGGCTGCGGGATCTGGCAATAAAGGCTGGTTCCATAGTGCAAATAGGACGAGCACCCCCTGTACGATTGTGGGTTTCGGTAACTCCGGCCGGCTCGCGGCCTTGTAACTTTTTTTTTCATGTGTACCTTCTGCTGCCTATCTGAGTTCCAGTATCATTAGTAGAGATGAGCGTTGTTCTACTCGAACTGTTCGCCAATCTCAAATTCGAGCTGTTTTGGGCGGTGTTCGAGCCGGTCGGCGAACACGAACAATTTGAGAAAAATTCGGCTGTTCGAGGTTATGTTCGATAACTGTTCGTGCACCAAAATCATAACTGGATTTTTTCTCAGTAATGATGAAAATTAATGTTAATACGCAGTTTGAGTGTACAGCGGGGCGGGGGGAGGGGCAGGGGATGGATCTCTGCAGGAACAATGAAGATCTCCATTTTTTTTTCTCTTTCCCGCATTTGCAGTGGGGAGGTGCAATCTGTCAGCCTATCAGCAGCGCACACACGGAGCGAAGTGCTTTTTTTCACACAAGCAAGGGCATGTGTGATTGGCAGTGTATGTCACATGTCCTTGCCCTATAAGACCAAGCCATTTTCCCCGTCGCCACCATTTTCTCACTGCTGCAGCTGCGTGTTAGACGGCACCGCTGTTGCTGTGTGCGCTATACCTTGTTAATTTCAAGCCAATTTTCGCACAAATATACAGATAGCTTGGGAGTAGGGAATAGTTGTGATTGCAGTCCTTTTAAGGACTAGGTTACAGCATTTCCTACGACTTTTATCAGGCAGGTCTGTGCTCTTAAATAGATAGATTGTGGGAGTAAAGACTAATTGTAATTGGAGTCCTTTTCAGGACTAGGTTACATCAGTTCCTATCAGTTTTTGCCAGGCAGGTCTGTGCCAGTGCTGTGCAAGTTTTTTTCACAGCATTTGGCTGAATCTAGCAAAGCTAATCCTTTTTGGCCTATTGCAGAGTGTGTTAGTCAGTGGAGTAGCCTATCTGTGTTGCAAGATATACCACCTGTGTATAGAATACCAATTTTTTTACTGCACCTAGTGAAGTAAAATCTTTTGGGCATAGCATCATTCTATTAGTCCATCTATACTGACCTCCATCAGGTTGCAAACTGAATATAATTTTTTTCTGCATCTAGCTCTGAAAAAATATTTGGGCTTCTAGCAGTGTGTGGGACTTGGTCTATTAGTCCATCTATACTGACCTCCATCAGGTTGCAAATTAAAAATAATTTTTTTCTTCATTTAGCTCTGAAAAAATATTTGGGCTTCTAGCAGTGTGTGGGACTTGTTCTATTAGTCCTTCTATACTGACCTCCAGCAGGTTGCAAATTGAATATAATTTTTTTCTGCATCTAGCTCTGAAAAAATATTTGGGCTTCTAGCGGTGTGTGGGACTTGGTCTATTAGTCCATCTATACTGACCTCCATCAGGTTGCAAATTAAAAATAATTTTTTTCTGCATCTAGCTCTGAAAAAATATTTGGGCTTCTAGCAGTGTGTGGGACTTGGTCTATTAGTCCATCTATACTGACCTCCATCAGGTTGCAAATTAAAAATAATTTTTTTCTTCATTTAGCTCTGAAAAAATATTTGGGCTTCTAGCAGCGTGTGGGACTTGTTCTATTAGTCCATCTATACTGACCTCCATCAGGTTGCAAATTAAAAATAATTTTTTTCTGCATCTAGCTCTGAAAAAATATTTGGGCTTCTAGCAGTGTGTGGGACTTGGTCTATTAGTCCATCTATACTGACCTCCATCAGGTTGCAAATTAAAAATAATTTTTTTCTGCATCTAGCTCTGAAAAAATATTTGGGCTTCTAGCAGTGTGTGGGACTTGGTCTATTAGTCCATCTATACTGACCTCCATCAGGTTGCAAATTGAATAAAAAAAATTTCTGCATCTAGCTCTGAAAAAATATTTGGGCTTCTAGCGGTGTGTGGGACTTGGTCTATTAGTCCATCTATACTGACCTCCATCAGGTTGCAAATTAAAAATATTTTTTTTCTGCATCTAGCTCTGAAAAATATTTGGGCTTCTAGCAGTGTGTGGGACTTGGTCTATTAGTCCATCTATACTGACCTCCATCAGGTTGCAAATTAAAAATAATTTTTTTCTGCATCTAGCTCTGAAAAAATATTTGGGCTTCTAGCAGTGTGTGGGACTTGGTCTATTAGTCCATCTATACTGACCTCCATCAGGTTGCAAATTAAAAATAATTTTTTTCTGCATCTAGCTCTGAAAAAATATTTGGGCTTCTAGCAGTGTGTGGGACTTGGTCTATTAGTCCATCTATACTGACCTCCATCAGGTTGCAAATTAAAAATAATTTTTTTCTTCATTTAGCTCTGAAAAAATATTTGGGCTTCTAGCAGTGTGTGGGACTTGTTCTATTAGTCCTTCTATACTGACCTCCAGCAGGTTGCAAATTGAATATAATTTTTTTCTGCATCTAGCTCTGAAAAAATATTTGGGCTTCTAGCGGTGTGTGGGACTTGGTCTATTAGTCCATCTATACTGACCTCCATCAGGTTGCAAATTAAAAATAATTTTTTTCTGCATCTAACCCAGCCAATAGTTTTGGCCTAATACCACAGTTTGGCCACTCAGCTCTGCTCGGTTACCATCCATTGTTTTTTTGTGCAAACAACTCCAGAGTTGTGAATTAGTTAACCACCAAAATGAGTGGAAAAAGGCCTGCTGCTGGTGGAAAGGGGAATAGGCGTGTTGGGAAGGGGAAAAAAGGTTGTGTCCATGGGGTAGGTGCAGAAGAAAGACCATCTTCCAGCCAAACTAAAATGTCTACTTCTTTTAGCGGACAATGTGATAAGATCCCTTTCTTACGGCCACGCCAATCGCTACAAATTCCAGATGAGGCACAAAAACAGCAGGTGCTTCAACGGATATCAAGTGCTCCTTTAAGTGGGCTCTCCTCCACATCAACTTCAACATCACAAATACTCCAGTCCTCAAAGGTGTCACCCAAATCGCACTTGCTTCCTCACAGCTCCCAAATCTCCAGCTGCCCGTCTGAGTATGAGGTAGAACAGATGGTTGAGTCTGCAGAGCTGTTTACTCATACTATAGCCTGGGAATCAGAGGTCGACTCCAGCGCTTCTGTGAATCCAGACGAGGAAATGATCTGCACTGATGCCCAGAATCTTTATGAGTCGGATCCAGGACCAGACGCAGAAGGTTCTGACCATAATGTAGACCCTCATTCCCAAACTGTAACTCCTGTTGGTGGAGACAATGAGGAAGACGATGATAAGACTCAAATACCTGATTGGAGCGACAACTTTAGTTTTTTGTCAGGGCAGGAACAGGTTGGCTCTGAGGACGACGGGTGTGATAACGCACAGGGTGATGATGATGAGGTCGGAGATCCCACTTACTGTCAACCCACAGTCAGCCAAGAGATGAGGTCAGCAGAGGAGGTGGAGGAAGATGCTAGTGACGACGAGGTCAGGTTGCGCCTTCCTGGACAGAGACGTAGTACTGGAAGCACGTCAACAACTGCATCCTCAAACACAACTCTGCCTCTCACCACAAGTCGTGGTGGCTCTTCAGGTCGCATGGGTGCTAAGCCTTGCATAGCCTGAGCATTTTTTCAGATCGATAAAGATGACCCAACTCGTGTTATCTGTAACATTTGTCAGCAAAAGCTAAGTAGAGGCCAAAAAATACATAGTTTGAGTACTTCATGCATGAACCGGCACATGGACATGAAGCATAAGTTGCAGTGGGAAGCTCAGTGTGCTACAATGCGGTCTAGCCGGCCGGGCCAACCACCGTCTGCCATATCTTGTGCATCCGCGGCCTCTTCATCCTCTGTGACTGGGGGGACAGCAGTCACACCTGTTTTGGGGCGCAGACCTGCCACCTCTTTACCCGCAACAGCCAGCGTGATTGGCAGGTCATAATTTTCTTTGGAGGTGGTAACACCAGCTGGTCTTGAGCGCTGTCCGACATCGATAGCACCACCTTTGGATCAAGGCAACCTAACATGTCCGCCTGCATCTTCCTCACAGACCGGCAGTTTGCCGGGGACACCCTTATCAACCCCGTCTAAGCACAATAGCCAGCCCTCGGTCCCTCAGATGTGGACAAGTAAAAGACCATTTCCTCCTAGCCATGAGAAAGCTAAGAGGTTGAATTTCACCATCTGCAAGCTCTTGGCTACAGAAATGCTGCCTTTCCGCCTGGTGGACACAGAGGATTTTCGAGACCTTATGTCCGTCGCAGTGCCCCAGTACCAGATGCCCAGTCGGCACTACTTCTCAAAGAAAGGTGTGCCTGCGCTCCACCAGCATGTCGCACACAACATCACCGCTTCTTTGAGAAACTCTGTGTGTGACAGGGTGCATTTCACCACAGACACTTGGACGAGTAGGCATGGACAGGGGCGTTACATGTCGCTGACTGGGCACTGGGTAACTATGGTGACAGCAGGACAAGGGGCTGCTGTCCAAGTCTTGCCGTCCCCACGAGTTGTGCGTCAATCCTCTTTATGTCATTTTTCCTCCACTGCTTCTGCCTCCTCAACCTCCTCTCGGTCTTCCACCTGCACCCAAAGCCTGTCTGGTCATGCCACAAGCTTTCTAACTGCGCAGAAGGGATCCTGCACACCTCCTTACTATGCTGGCAGTAGGGCTCAACGTCATCAGGCGGTTTTTACATTGAAATGTCTGGGAAATGTGAGTCACACAGCTGAGGAGTTGTGGTCAGCTCTGGAGAACCAATTTCATGAATGGTTGTCTCCACTGGACCTGAAACCAGGGAAGGCCGTGTGCGACAATGCTGCAAACCTGGGTGCGGCCCTTCGCCGGGGCAATGTCACACACGTGCCTTGTATGGCTCACGTGTTGAACCTGGTTGTCCAGCAATTTTTAGCCCACTATCCCAGACTAGATGGCCTTCTGCAGAGGGCACGGTCGCTGTGTGCTCACTTCCGCCGTTCGCATCCCGCAGCTCAGCGACTTACATCTCTACAGAAGTCGTTGGGCCTGCCATTTCACCGGCTAAAATGCGATGTGCCTACCCGGTGGAATTCAACTCTGCACATGTTGCAGCGACTGTGGCAGCACCGACAAGCCCTGGTGCAATACGTTCTGACGTATAGCCTGGGCCAACGAGATTCAGAGGTGCGGCAAATCACGCTGGAGGAGTGGTCTCAGATCAGGGACCTATGCACCCTTCTGCACAGTTTTGAAATGGCGACGAAGATGTTTAGTGCTGACGATGCCATTATCAGCATGACTATTCCGGTGATTTACATGCTGGAGCACATGTTAAACAGAATTCGGAGTCAGGTGGTGGCACAAGAGGAGGTGGAGGAAGTAGAGGAGGAGGAGTTGTATGCGGAAGGGCTAACATCTGCAAGGTCCAGACGGTCGGCAGCACCAGGGCGGCAGGCATGTGAGGGTGGGGGAGATGATTTTACCAGGGCGCATGGTAGCAGCCAAACTAGTGAGGAAGGTGCAGGAGCCCAGGAAGAAGTGGAGGACGAACTGATGGAAGACTCATCAGATGAGGGAGACCTTGATCACATTTCTGTTGTGCGAGGTTGGGGGGAGAGGACAGAGGAAGGAAGCATGATTGTTACCTCGCCACCAACACAACAGGGACTTGGTGCTCCTGGATGCGCAACACACATGAGTGCCTTCTTGCTGCACTACCTGCAACATGACCCTCGAATTGTGAGAATTAGAAATAATCCTGACTACTGGGTTGCCACACTGTTAGATCCCCGGTACAAAAGTAAATTTGCAGAAATTATTCCTGCCATAGAAAGGGATGCACGCATGCAGGAGTATCAGCAGAGACTGTTGCAGAATCTTACATGTGCTTTTCCACAAAATACCAGTGGTGCACGTAGTGAATCTCACAGTTCCAACTTGCCAACCGTGGTCTGTATGGAATTGTTCAATAAAGGGCCCAAAATTAAGATAACATAGATGGGAGAGGTCTCTATGAATAGGAATTCCTAAGTATTTGATACCTTGTGAGGGCCAGGCAAAGGGAAAGTTGGACTGGATGGAATCCTATATGGATTTAGGGAGGGAGACATCGAGGGCCTCAGACTTCGCTGCATTGATTTTAAAATTTTACCATGTAACAAAGTGATCTATTTCAGCCATAACAGCAGGGATGGATATATGTGATTGAGTGATATATACTAGGACATCATCAGCAAATAGAGAGCACTTGTACTCGGTGCCTCCCACCTCAATCCACCTAATATTGGGGTTATGGCGAATTGATGAGAGCAGGTGCTCCGTCACTAGGATGTATAAGAGAGGGGACAGAGGACATCCCTGCCTTGTCCCATTGGTGATTGTGAAAGGTGATGAAAATGTTCTGACGCACCCCCTGGGCCTTGGGACACCCGGAGCCGGACCCTTTTTGGTGGATGCTGGTGGTTGTAGTCTTCGTGGCGGCGATCCGGTTCCGTGGCTCAGGGCGGTCAAACCAGTGGCGGAACTATTTATGTGGTTTTGATGTTTAAATGTCCGACTACGCCACCCGTGGATTGCGGTCAGAGTGAACCGCCGCTACAGGGCAGACCGCTAAGGCTGGTGTTGTGAGTGCAGCAGAGCGTAGCATAACTCCCCACGGGAGGAGTATAGCCTCAGGGCAGTGTATGCGGAGGATGGGGGTGATGGTGCAGGGCAGCAGCAGTAACGACACGGAGTCAGTGATGCAGTTCAGGGCCTTTACTCACAGTTCTTATTATCCAGACCACGTCTGCAGGTAACGGCTGCCCACGTCGTACTGTGCTCACCAGGTGAGGGGCTCAGACAACTCCCAGATAACTTTGGAGCGCTTCACAGGACCCCCTTTGTGTGTCCTTTGTCTGGCCTTTCTTACCAACACTTCTGTCCGGCTGCCTCGGGCCTCCTCTTGGTAAACTTGGCGCCAGTTTCCCTGACCCTATGTGGTGCCTTCCTAGCGGGTGGAGCAAGGGGCTGCGCCACATAAAATGTCAGAGCCTCCGGTTTCTAGCTGAGGGTCGTTTCCTGCCTCCACTAGTTCGGGGACCGGTCTCCCCCTTTGGCCTGACCCCTCCACGCAGGTGGATTCGGGCGTGCGGTGGCGACTCGCCCGTCCGCACCCCTGGGATCCCTTCATTCCTCGTTCCTGGAGCCTTCTCCGCTCCTCTTCCTTCCTTCTCCCTCTTGCAGGCCTGGGCCTCTGTTACTAGGCCCGCCTCCGGAGCAGAGCTCATGCAGAGCCCCTGCTCCCTGCCACTTCTGCTCAGACTTCTCTGCACTGAACTAAGATGGTGCCCACCTTTTATACTCCCTTCTCAATGCACCCAGGAACTGCTTCCTCCCTGCTCCTGCACTGCAGGGTTCCCCTTCCTCAGTGTTCCCTCCCCCCACTCCAGCCAGGGACAGGGACTGTCGTGCCCATCTCAGGGGCATATTGGTCGCCCTGCCCCACGGCAATGTGGTGTAATGCATGCAGGTGTCGGGTCCTGATCCACACTCCATCCTTATCTGAGAGTGAGATATCACACCTCTGGGTGAGGTGCAATACGTCTGTAGCAACCGAGCCCTCGGTGCTACAGTTCCATTTATCTTCAGCCTAGGTGACGTATTGTGATACAGGGCCGTGATTTTGGCTATAAAAGGGTCCCCTAGACCCCTACCCCAAGCTTTTTAAGAGAATCATATATGGCGTGCCAGGAGACTCTATGGAATGCTTTCTCAGCATCCAACGAGAGTATCTACTTACAAATTTTTAACTGCATCTAGCCCAGGAAATACTTTGTGCCTAGTAGCAGTGTCTGCTAGTCAGCGGATTATCCCGGCTGTTAAGCAAGCTACACCACCTGTAGTTTGGACACTTAATTTTTTCAAAGGAAATGCTTCGGGACCACGGGATACTTAGTGAAGAGCATCAGGAGGCACCCCAAGGCATAGGGGCTGGGACTGGCACTAGGATGCCTTGCGGTGGACAGCCGAGCTCGATCCTTATAAAAGCTTTTTAACTGCAGCAGCTTTAGTGGACGCTACTGGAGCTGGAATTACGCGGCTGCTGGCATGAGACTTGCCCTCCAATAGATCCTTGTAAATGGATTTAAAGTGTATTCATTCAAATTAGAGGGACAATTTAAATTAAAAAGCTTAGAGCTGCCTCCACCACAGGGGGGCTCTCTCGACCCACCAGCGGACAGGCACCAGTATTGGGAGAGGGGGGCTGGCCGTCAGGGTTCACCGCGGCTCTGGCACAAACCCGGCGACACGGAGGTGGCACGGGCAGGAGCGGACTGGCCGTCTCGGCTTCTCACTTTTTGGATTTTAGAAGGGCATGACATGCCTATATCTGTGTCTCCCCCTCCTTTTACTCCTCCACCTCTTTTCTTTTCGCATGACTATATGTACTTGTCACTTTTCCATGTGTTAGTTGTGTCTTCTGAGCAGTTTGTCAGCTTTTGGACACCTTTGAAGGTGTTTTCTATGTGTTTCTATGTGTTTTTGTTTGCCTGCCATTGGTTTTAACGGTGTTCGAAGGTGTTCGACGAACAGTTCGACGAACAGTTCGGCGAACACACGGGTGTTCGACGAACCGAACCGAACTCGAACACTACGGGGGTGGCTCAACACTAATCATTAGCTGGTTCTTTGGAAGTCAATCTTGAATATGTCCCCCTGGGTTCCAGTAACATCAGCTGGTTCCAGGCAGTGCCTTTGGCTTAGGTGCCTCCTTCTCGGTATCCGAGTTCCACCAACGTCTGCTGGTCCTTGGTAGTGCTTTCTGGCACAGGTACCTCCTGCTTAGTAACCGGGTTCCAGTACCATCAGCTGGTCCTCGGTGGTTCCATTGGCTCTTGTACCTTCTGCTACCCATTCGGGTTCCAGTACCGTCAGCTGGTTCTCGGCAGTTCCTCAGCCTTCTTGTACCTTCTGCTACATTTCCAAGTTCAAGCTTTTTGAAATGTTTTTTGGCAATCACTCTGGATCTCCCTGACGACGACCCTGAAGACGACGACCCTGAAGACCACCCCGAAGAAGACGAGGACCCCGAAGATGACGACCCTGAAGACGACGACCCTGAAGACCACCCCGAAGAAGACGAGGACCCCGAAGACGATGACCCTGAAGACCACCCCGAAGAAGACGACGACCCTGAAGACGACGACCCTGAAGACCACCCCAAAGAAGACCAAGAAGATGACCCTGAAGAAGATGACCAAGAGGACAAAGAACAAGAAGACAACCACCAAGATACAGAAGAACAAGAGACAGAAGACCAAGAAGCAGAAGAACAAGAAGCTGCAGAACAAAAAGCAGAAGAACATTAAGCATAAGACTAAAAATCAGAGCAAAAGATATTATCTAAATTATAAGCAGAAGATGACTAAGCAGTGTATGGGGGTGAGTCCGTTCCTCCTCGTGTTGCCCCTGGAAAATACCTGCTGCTGCAGGCCAAACTGAACGCGGACAAATCCTGTTGTAAATCTTTTGTGACAGGCAGGTGTAATCTTCAAACTTTTATAGATAACAACTACAGGAATGCCGGTCACAACTAAGAATATGATGAAGAAGAAGAATATGAAGAAGATGAAAAAGTAGAATATGAAGAAGAATAATAGTTGAATAAGAAGAATATGAAGAATGTAAAAAAAAAGAATAATAGGAAGAAGGTGAAGAAGAAGAAGATGAATAAGGTGAAGAAGAAGTTGATGAAAAAGATGCTGCTGCTGAGGATGATGAAGGAGAAAGTGTGGGAGAAGTAAAAAAGAAGGTGAAGAGCATGGAAGTAGTGAAACATAAATATCTGACAAAATATAAAAAAGCTTAACATAGTCAATATCTTTGTAACTCCGAACGTCTTAAAAAATATATTAATTCCTGCTATTCCATTTGATTGGGCTAAACCTCTATGCCTTTAATGTCTCCTTCACCTCCCCCAATACATTCTACATTATTCATAGTTGTTTTCCTTCATGTGGAATTAACCTACAAGGAAAGAAAGGGTTTATTTTCATTCCGATATTTGTGTCCCATTGACTTGCATTGGTTTCCGGTATCGGAATCGGCGATATCCGATATTTTTTGGGTATCGGTCCGATCCAATCCAATCTGATATTTCCCGATATCGGAAGGTATCGCTCAACACTAGTCACCAGGTTTTTGCTACCCAAACTTAGAGCAGCATAATGTAGAGACAGAGACCCTGATGATGTTTCTCTTACTAGGCTGCTTCCTATAGTTTTGATAAAAATCAGTGTTCTCTCAGCAGGAAATTATCAGTAGACGACTAGTAAACCTGCTGCCAGGTAGTCCAACCACGCCCCACCACTGATTGGCAGCTTTCTGTATACACTGTGCATATGCAGAAAGTAGCCAAACAGTGGTGTGGGATGGGGTTACACAGAAAACTGCTAGATTTGCAGCAAATAAAATAATTTGGGGAACCGTTACTCAGGGCGACAATAGGCCATGTGCTGCAGCTTCTTTCAGGCACACAGGGGTATTGACCCTCAGGCACAGACACGTAGGTCGTTTCACTTGCTGACCAGACATACTTGACAAGAGTCCTCATAAACGGTAGAACAGTAGCATTTAATAAGAAGCTGCACAGCCAGTGCAAGTTAAGTCTTATGAGTAACAGGCTCCAGTGACAAACAGTACAGTTTCCTTAACAGCACAGCAGTTCACAGTCTTCCCAGTAGTACAGGACAGCACAGTTCTAATGCAAAGAAACATTAATGAACACAGCATTCTTTACAGCACAGTGAGATGGAGGAGGGTAAGAGGGTTTGCTGAGGGAGATGATCCCTGTGACACCATTTCTTCCAGTCCTTATCTTTCTGCCTGACAATACTCTGCACTGCTAGTTCAGGAACTCTACCTGACCTGTGCTTACCTTCACTCCGGACTTGAATCCTTTTCATTTGCAGGGGCGCTTCTGTCAGATGCAGAACACACACACCACCTTTCTCTTTGGCTCCAGCCAGACAGTAAACAACTTCCCCACAATCCCCCTGGGGCTCTGCTAAAACACTCCCCTTCTCCTGTGACTGTGTTAACCCCTCTAGTTGCTGGATGCTTCTGGAGCACAACACTTCCTGTCTCATGTGCTTGTGTTACTTCTAATAGTTGCTGAATGCTTTTAAAGCAACCGCACTTCTTCTGCATGTCACACTCTGCAACATCACTACTTTTGCATGTCACCTCTGCCTCTATATTATGCTGCTCTCAGACGGAGTAGCAAAAACCTAGTGACAGATTCCCTTTAAGAACTGAGGTTCTACTTGATGTCTACATAGCTCTATGGAAGAACTTTTAAGGAGTTTTCCAAGTTAACAACGTTGATGGCCTGTCCTTAGGTTCAAAGCCCTACCTATCAGACTCTACACTGTGCGGAGCATTGCAGCATTTTCTAATTGAAGTGAACGGGACACGTCTGCAGAACTCAGCACAGTCTTTGCTAAGTAGAAGGGAGCAACTTCACACCAAAGAAGCTAAAGAGCAAAGTCCCCTTCACGCAACTGACCAGAGTGAATCCAAGGACTGGACCCCACTGATCAGATCTTGGCTTTCCCTAAGGAGCCCACAACACAGTAGTTATTTTGTTTCAGAACCGGAAATAATAAAGTTAATATTGAGAGAAAAAAATGTCAAGGGGGACACGCATTTATTTCACTACTGAACTGGCTAGAACATACAGTAGGTGCTGCTGGAAGATGGACTGGAACTGATGAGAACTGTGACGATCTCTGTACAGCACTGTGGTATATAAGGAACGGGTAATTGTATAAGTAATAGTAATCGTGAAGCAGAAATCCTTCTGAAGTTGTCATTTCCAATATTCACACTGGATGTCACTGCTATGTAGGTATAAACTCTATTTTTACATTGCAATTTGGAATTTAGTCCACAAGATGTCTCCATACCTCGTTTGCTTCTCTATGATGGCTTCGGACACTTCACCTGAAGGTTGCAGCTTTTGGAGGCTGAACGTACAAAAGACTTCTCTTTTTCAGTATTAGTAGATAAAAAATAGAAAAGTGCTCCATTTGTGTTGTTCTGATCAAGAAGTATAAGACCAATGGGACGGAGGTGCTCACCTGGGGCGCATAACACTGGTAAAGACGTGGGAGCTCCTCCTGAGCTGTAGCTGCACCGACTGCAAGCTCACAATCTTGATCACAAGGAGCCGAGGAGACAAAAAGCGGTATCATCCAGGTGCTACACAGGAAGAACACAAAAGCAAACCAGCTTCAGGTACTGAAAGCTGTTTATTGGCTATGCATTTCAAGGACGTTTCACCCCCCTCCCCAATGTAAGCATGCAGCTGTATGGTTGTCCTGAAGAAGGAGTCAGTGGACTCTGAAATGCGTTGACAATAAATGTGACAGGCAAAAGTAGTGCTGTTGCTTTAAAAGCATTCAGCAACTATTAGATGTAACACAAGCACAGGAGACAGGAAGTGTTGTGCTCCAAAAGCATCCAGCAACTTGAGGGGTTAACACAGTCATAGGAGAAAGGGAGTGTTTTAGCAGAGCCCCAGGGGGATTGTGGGGAAGTTGTAACTGTCTGGCCGGAGCCAAAGAGAAAGGTGGCTTATGATCTGTATCTCACAGAAGGCAAGGGATCAGAATTCAGGTCAGGAGGGAAGCTAAACAAAGGTCAGTTAATACTCCACACTGTTAGCTCAGGGGGTCTATCGGCCAGGAAGATAAGGACTGGAAGGAATCCTGTCATAGAGATCATCTCCCTCATCACACCCTTCCCCCTCCAGCTCCATGCAGGATAAAGAATGATGTGTACTATTGAGTCCTTGTGAAGGAAAAGCCTGTGGTTGTGCATGCAATAAAACTGTGCTGTATTGTGCTACCGGATAATAGACTGTGTACTGCTGTGCTGCATAGGAGACTGTACTGGAGCCTGTTGTTCAAAGAGACATTTGCATTGCACTGGCCGTGACTCATTAATAGTGTTGAGCCACCCCCGTAGTGTTCGAGTTCGGTTCGGTTCGTCGAACACCCGTGTGTTCGCCGAACTGTTCGTCGAACTGTTCGTCGAACACCTTCGAACACCGTTAAAACCAATGGCAGGCAAACAAAAACACATAGAAACACATAGAAAACACCTTCAAAGGTGTCCAAAAGCTGACAAACTGCTCAGAAGACACAACTAACACATGGAAAAGTGACAAGTACATATAGTCATGCGAAAAGAAAAGAGGTGGAGGAGTAAAAGGAGGGGGAGACACAGATATAGGCATGTCATGCCCTTCTAAAATCCAAAAAGTGAGAAGCCGAGACGGCCAGTCCGCTCCTGCCCGTGCCACCTCCGTGTCGCCGGGTTTGTGCCAGAGCCGCGGTGAACCCTGACGGCCAGCCCCCCTCTCCCAATACTGGTGCCTGTCCGCTGGTGGGTCGAGAGAGCCCCCCTGTGGTGGAGGCAGCTCTAAGCTTTTTAATTTAAATTGTCCCTCTAATTTGAATGAATACACTTTAAATCCATTTACAAGGATCTATTGGAGGGCAAGTCTCATGCCAGCAGCCGCGTAATTCCAGCTTCAGTAGCGTCCACTAAAGCTGCTGCAGTTAAAAAGCTTTTATAAGGATCGAGCTTGGCTGTCCACCGCAAGGCATCCTAGTGACAGTCCCAGCCCCTATGCCTTGGGGTGCCTCCTGATGCTCTTTACTGAGTATCCCGTGGTCCCGAAGCATTTCCTTTGAAAAAATTAAGTGTCCAAACTACAGGTGGTGTAGCTTGCTTAACAGCCGGGATAATCCGCTGACTAGCAGACACTGCTACTAGGCACAAAGTATTTCCTGGGCTAGATGCAGTTAAAAATTTGTAAGTAGATACTCTCGTTGGATGCTGAGAAAGCATTCCATAGAGTCTCCTGGCACGCCATATATGATTCTCTTAAAAAGCTTGGGGTAGGGGTCTAGGGGACCCTTTTATAGCCAAAATCACGGCCCTGTATCACAATACGTCACCTAGGCTGAAGATAAATGGAACTGTAGCACCGAAGGCTCGGTTGCTACAGACGTATTGCACCTCACCCAGAGGTGTGATATCTCACTCTCAGATAAGGATGGAGTGTGGATCAGGACCCGACACCTGCATGCATTACACCACATTGCCGTGGGGCAGGGCGACCAATATGCCCCTGAGATGGGCATGACAGTCCCTGTCCCTGGCTGGAGTGGGGGGAGGGAACACTGAGGAAGGGGAACCCTGCAGTGCAGGAGCAGGGAGGAAGCAGTTCCTGGGTGCATTGAGAAGGGAGTATAAAAGGTGGGCACCATCTTAGTTCAGTGCAGAGAAGTCTGAGCAGAAGTGGCAGGGAGCAGGGGCTCTGCATGAGCTCTGCTCCGGAGGCGGGCCTAGTAACAGAGGCCCAGGCCTGCAAGAGGGAGAAGGAAGGAAGAGGAGCGGAGAAGGCTCCAGGAATGAGGAATGAAGGGATCCCAGGGGTGCGGACGGGCGAGTCGCCACCGCACGCCCGAATCCACCTGCGTGGAGGGGTCAGGCCAAAGGGGGAGACCGGTCCCCGAACTAGTGGAGGCAGGAAACGACCCTCAGCTAGAAACCGGAGGCTCTGACATTTTATGTGGCGCAGCCCCTTGCTCCACCCGCTAGGAAGGCACCACATAGGGTCAGGGAAACTGGCGCCAAGTTTACCAAGAGGAGGCCCGAGGCAGCCGGACAGAAGTGTTGATAAGAAAGGCCAGACAAAGGACACACAAAGGGGGTCCTGTGAAGCGCTCCAAAGTTATCTGGGAGTTGTCTGAGCCCCTCACCTGGTGAGCACAGTACGACGTGGGCAGCCGTTACCTGCAGACGTGGTCTGGATAATAAGAACTGTGAGTAAAGGCCCTGAACTGCATCACTGACTCCGTGTCGTTACTGCTGCTGCCCTGCACCATCACCCCCATCCTCCGCATACACTGCCCTGAGGCTATACTCCTCCCGTGGGGAGTTATGCTATGCTCTGCTGCACCCACAACACCAGCCTTAGCGGTCTGCCCTGTAGCGGCGGTTCACTCTGACCGCAATCCACGGGTGGCGTAGTCGGACATTTAAACATCAAAACCACATAAATAGTTCCTGCGTGGAGGGGTCAGGCCAAAGGGGGAGACCGGTCCCCGAACTAGTGGAGGCAGGAAACGACCCTCAGCTAGAAACCGGAGGCTCTGACATTTTATGTGGCGCAGCCCCTTGCTCCACCCGCTAGGAAGGCACCACATAGGGTCAGGGAAACTGGCGCCAAGTTTACCAAGAGGAGGCCCGAGGCAGCCGGACAGAAGTGTTGGTAAGAAAGGCCAGACAAAGGACACACAAAGGGGGTCCTATGCTATGCTCTGCTGCACCCACAACACCAGCCTTAGCGGTCTGCCCTGTAGCGGCGGTTCACTCTGACCGCAATCCACGGGTGGCGTAGTCGGACATTTAAACATCAAAACCACATAAATAGTTCCGCCACTGGTTTGACCGCCCTGAGCCACGGAACCGGATCGCCGCCACGAAGACTACAACCACCAGCATCCACCAAAAAGGGTCCGGCTCCGGGTGTCCCAAGGCCCAGGGGGTGCGTCAGAACATTTTCATCACCTTTCACAATCACCAATGGGACAAGGCAGGGATGTCCTCTGTCCCCTCTCTTATACATCCTAGTGACGGAGCACCTGCTCTCATCAATTCGCCATAACCCCAATATTAGGTGGATTGAGGTGGGAGGCACCGAGTACAAGTGCTCTCTATTTGCTGATGATGTCCTAGTATATATCACTCAATCACATATATCCATCCCTGCTGTTATGGCTGAAATAGATCACTTTGTTACATGGTAAAATTTTAAAATCAATGCAGCGAAGTCTGAGGCCCTCGATGTCTCCCTCCCTAAATCCATATAGGATTCCATCCAGTCCAACTTTCCCTTTGCCTGGCCCTCACAGGGTATCAAATACTTAGGAATTCCTATTCATAGAGACCTCTCCCATCTATGTTATCTTAATTTTGGGCCCTTTATTGAACAATTCCATACAGACCACGGTTGGCAAGTTAGAACTGTAAGATTCACTACGTGAACCACTGGTGTTTTGTGGAAAAGCACATGTACACCGCGTTCCAAATTATTATGCAAAAAGTGTTTAGGAGTGATAAGGGAAGAATTTGTTTGTTTGTCAGTTAAACTCATTGATGGTGATGTGTGTCAGGGCTCTTTATATCACTGTAAGCAATTGCAGACACCTGTGCTAATTAGTTTGGCAGGTGTGTCCAATGAAAGGCAAGACTACTTAAGAAGGCTCTCTCACATTATTAAGCAGCCTACATTTTCTGCCAAAATGGGAAAGAAAAAGGATGTGTCGGCTGCTGAGAAGCAACAAATTGTGGAGTGTTTAGGTCAAGGCATGACTACAATCAACATTGTGCGATGATCAGGATGAAGTGTCTTGGCAATCAAGAAGTATGTAGCTGATTCACAGTACACACGTGTGCGTGCTGATAAGGGCAAATTGAGGACTCTTTCCTACAGGCAATTACGTCAGGTTGAAAGAGCAGCGGCAAAAAAGCCTTGTCATAGCAGCAGACAAGTTTTTGAAGCTGCTTGTGCCTCCAACGTCCCCCGAACAACAAGATGCAGGGTCCTTCAGAGGTTTGCAGCTGTGCATACGCCATCCTGTCGACCTCCTCTATCCACTTCACACAAGCAGAAACGGCTCCAGTGGGCCAAACATTACATGAAGACTGATTTCAAAACTGTTTTGTTCACGGATGAGTGCCGTGCAGCGCTCGATGGTCCAGATGAATGGAGTGGAGGATGGCTGGTTGATGGACACCCCACGCAAACACGGCTACAGCGCCAACAAGGAGGAGGTGGAGTAATGTTTTGGGCTGGAATCATGGGGAGAGAGATTGTCGGCCCCTTTAGGATCCCTGAAGGCGCTAAAGATGAACTCCATAATGTATGTGGATTTTCTCAAACAGCACTTCCTGCCATGGTTCAAGAAGAAGAACCGTGTATTTCACAGCAAGATCATTTTTCTGCATGATAATGTGACGCGCCCCCTGGGACATATTCCTTTTTGAGGGGAATACCCGGCACCGGATCAGATGGGGGGTTGTAGTCTCCGAGCGGCTGTGACCCGGTCCCGTGCCCAGGGCGTCAAGCTCAGTGTTATGTGGCAGTCTTTACTGATGTTATTAAAGTTCGTTGTGTCGACTACGCCACCCGTTGTGATGCGGTCACTGTGGCCGCCGCTGCAGCAGGGTCCGCTGAGGCTGATGGTGGATGCGCAGCTTGGTGGGATAACCCCCAACGGGAGGGGTATAGCCTCAGAGGGGACAGGCGCAGAGGATGGGGGTTGTGGTGGTGCGGTGCGGCCGGTAATGATGACAGACTCGGGTAGTGCAGTTAAGGGTCTTTACTTACTGCAGATGTTCCTGGTCACTCTAGCTCCAAGTGACCTCCCGAGCCGTGCTGCGTCCACCAGGTCCTGGATCCGGCCAACCCCCAAACAAGTCCGGAGCGTGGCCCTGAGCTCTCCCTCTGTCCTTCCTTCAGCCGTCCCCACCAGGGATTCACCTAAATCCAGCTCCCTCGGGCCTTCTGTTGGGCAACCTTTGGCCTCAGGTTCCCTGACCCTCCATGTGGTGTGCCTTCAGGGTGAATGTAGTGGGTGACCGTGACAGACACTGCCCACGGTCTCCGGTCTCTGGCTGGGGAATGTCTTTGCCCCCACCAGCTTGGGTTCCGGTACCCTTCTGCTGACTCCTCACCCGGTGTTCTTATTTGGGTTCTTGGGTCCCTTCTTTGTCCCCCTCTGGGTCTCCTTCTTTACTCCACTCTCTCTCCAGGGCTGTTGTTTCTTCCTCTCTCTTTCTGCAGGCTTGTCCTCTGCATCTGACTTACTCTCTGCGTCTGACCCTGATCCTAGTTGGTGCCCTCCTTATATATCCCTCTATGTGTGAGCTCAGGTGACCAGCACCCAATGAGCTCCTACCACTACCCAGACTGCTCCCCCTATCTGCCCCTACACTACATGGGATGTTCCTCCCCCCTCCCACTCCAGCCAGGAACAGGCTCGGTCGCACCTGCACATTTCTAAGTGGGAGTGCCGTCGGCCTGCTCCTCTGGAATGGGATGTATGTAGTGCATGCAGTCTATCTGAGCTCAGTTCCACACTCCATCCTTACCCGGGAGTGGAATATCACACCTCTGGGTTGAGGTGCAATACCCCTGTAGCAGCCGAATCCTCAGGGTGCTACATTCCCCCCTGGTAAACCACAGCACGTCCTCGGGCTGCAAAGACAAAAACACCAAAACATACAAATTTTTATAAACATATAAAACATATAAAATATTATATATATATAACTTTTTCATATAGACATCATTATAACATTCTCGTCGTCTCTTTCTTTCTTCCTCCTCTGGTCACCGTGCAACTCGTGACCAGGTAAAGTGCGACAGTCTTTTGAAAAGCAGTTTCTCATAAAACCAGTAGGGGGCGCCTTAGGAAGCGCAACTATGTACAGGGAATTTGGCCGTTCTCAGTCCCCGGCCAGGTAAGGGAAAGGGATGGCTGCTCACAGTCCTCAGCCTGGTTTGGGTAAGGGACACACGGGTTAAACTGTTCACTGGTCCCAACGGGGACTAAACTTCTCAGTAGTTACGGCTACTTGGGTATCCCGACGGGTAACTATATACAGTTTTTCTTTACTACTGTTCTTAATCGTAGTACCTCCTAGCCTTGAACCCGTCCGGGTCTTCTGGCTCTTCCTCCCTACACCGCAGCTCCTCCTCTGTCAGGCGATGCACGTGGAGGGCGTAAGGTCCCTTGGCACACTTGTGCCGGGTGAACGTTACCTCGTCACCGACGTAGAGGTCACGGCCTTTGTGACCCTCTGGCAGGTGAGACTCGACATCCCGTCGGGTAACGAAGACGTCACCCATGGTGTTCTGGTCCTTTATGAAGCCCCACCCATGCTGCGCATTAAACTTTATTACCGTCCCGATGGTACGGGGACGATCTGCTGCACGGGGGTCCCTTCTGGTCCGGCTCTTTTGCTCCGCGCTGCGGGTCCGGGCCCATTGCTCTCTGGCCCGCCTCTCCTCCCGCTCTCTCTTGAACTCTGCCAGCTGTTGACGGCAGCACTCGGTACGCTCTGCTGCAGCTGCCCGAGTCTCTCCGGTGAACCCCATCAAATCTTCTCCCGTGGGGTCCCACACGAACTGGGCTTCCTCGAGTGGAGGCGAGACCCGAGTCACGGGCTTTGGAGCCGGGATCAGGGGCTCACACAAGGGCCCTAGTCTTTGCTGCCGCTCTAGCTCAGGGTACCCTTCGGGCCAGATGAAGGGCCGCCCGTCCGGCCATGTGAGCTGGCCGAAGAGGTCCTCCCCCAGGTGTGGCACCCTTGGTATTGCGGGCGCGGGCGCGGTGGTGATGGCGCCCGGGTTGCCCAGGCCTTGCGGCCAGGCCTGGGGCACCTGGAAGGTGAAGGGCACCGTAAGGACGGCGGCGCCCTGGGTTATCTGGCCTTGCGACCAGGCCGGAGGCTCCGCGGAGGTAGATGGCTCTGCTTTGGATGCGGCGCCCGGAAACGCTAGGCCCTGTGACCAGGCCGGAGGCTCTTCTTCCTGCGCCACGCTCCGGGTCACGACGCGTGACGTCACTGGGGTCGCGACGGCGGCTTCCGGTCGGGGCCTAGTCGGTGGCGGTGTCATGGCGGTCTCGGGTACGGCAGGGGGACTTTCGGGCTCTGCGACGGGGAGCTGGGGCAGGTGGGTGGTCTTCTGGTATGGGGTATAGGCGTCCCCCTTACCTGCTGCCATACGTCTCGCTCCCTCTTCTGCGCCGTCTCCGGCCTTGGGTCCTCCCGCGTCATCCGCAGAGGTAGTCGGTGTCTTCTTCCAAGGGAGCGGGTTCCGTGAACGGATTCCAGCTTGCTGGGCCATCTCCCGGCCCCACTCCGCCAGGATCTCCCTCTGCACTCGGGCCATCCTTCCCGCGAGGCCCTCCAGGGCACTCCGCGCGCACTCCCGATCTCGGGGAAGCTGCGCCAGGATCTCCGCTAAGCCTAGCGGGGTTGTTGACTCTAGCAGGCTCCTGACCATCGGGTCGGTGCTGCTCTGCTCTGCTTCCGGCAGGCTCCTGACCAGCGGGCCGGTGCTGCTCTGCTCTCCTCCTTCTTCCTTTTGCAGGCTCCTGGCCAGCGGGCCGGTGCTGCTCTGCTGCCGCTCCATTCCCGGGTCTACTTTTCCTCTTCTCGACTCCGGGTGCTCTCGCTCTGGACACCTTGCCTCCGGGTGCGCTCGTTCTAGACTGCTCCAAGCGACACCCATCTTTGCTCTTTTCTTTCGTCTCCTCCCACTTCGAGGGCGGTCCCTGGGCAACTCAGTGACTGTCAGCTCCAGGGGTAGTTCTTTCACGCTGACTGACACCTCCAGCATCACAGTCTCCGTTGGTGGGGGCGGTTTCCACTTTTGGCGCCATTTTCTGTCCTGGCCCACGATGGGAGGTGGCCTCTTGCCCTCCTTTGGCACGCCCATAATGGCGTCCGCTGCTCTTCCAAGGCGGGAAATCTGCGGTTTTGGCGGGAAGCGTCGCCCAGTGGCGGGAAACTCTGCAGATGGCGGGAACAAGCTGGAAATGGCGGACAATCGGCGGGAAACGACTGGTGATGGAGTCCGATGGCGTGGACCCTCCGGAACCGGCAGGAGTCTTCTTTCTGAGGTAAACTTGCACTTTTCTTCAGGCACGCAGTACCCGGGTGTTGCGGGCACGTAATCCTGCCGACTACGCCAAAGTTGACGCGCCCCCTGGGACATATTCCTTTTTGAGGGGAATACCCGGCACCGGATCAGATGGGGGGTTGTAGTCTCCGAGCGGCTGTGACCCGGTCCCGTGCCCAGGGCGTCAAGCTCAGTGTTATGTGGCAGTCTTTACTGATGTTATTAAAGTTCGTTGTGTCGACTACGCCACCCGTTGTGATGCGGTCACTGTGGCCGCCGCTGCAGCAGGGTCCGCTGAGGCTGATGGTGGATGCGCAGCTTGGTGGGATAACCCCCAACGGGAGGGGTATAGCCTCAGAGGGGACAGGCGCAGAGGATGGGGGTTGTGGTGGTGCGGTGCGGCCGGTAATGATGACAGACTCGGGTAGTGCAGTTAAGGGTCTTTACTTACTGCAGATGTTCCTGGTCACTCTAGCTCCAAGTGACCTCCCGAGCCGTGCTGCGTCCACCAGGTCCTGGATCCGGCCAACCCCCAAACAAGTCCGGAGCGTGGCCCTGAGCTCTCCCTCTGTCCTTCCTTCAGCCGTCCCCACCAGGGATTCACCTAAATCCAGCTCCCTCGGGCCTTCTGTTGGGCAACCTTTGGCCTCAGGTTCCCTGACCCTCCATGTGGTGTGCCTTCAGGGTGAATGTAGTGGGTGACCGTGACAGACACTGCCCACGGTCTCCGGTCTCTGGCTGGGGAATGTCTTTGCCCCCACCAGCTTGGGTTCCGGTACCCTTCTGCTGACTCCTCACCCGGTGTTCTTATTTGGGTTCTTGGGTCCCTTCTTTGTCCCCCTCTGGGTCTCCTTCTTTACTCCACTCTCTCTCCAGGGCTGTTGTTTCTTCCTCTCTCTTTCTGCAGGCTTGTCCTCTGCATCTGACTTACTCTCTGCGTCTGACCCTGATCCTAGTTGGTGCCCTCCTTATATATCCCTCTATGTGTGAGCTCAGGTGACCAGCACCCAATGAGCTCCTACCACTACCCAGACTGCTCCCCCTATCTGCCCCTACACTACATGGGATGTTCCTCCCCCCTCCCACTCCAGCCAGGAACAGGCTCGGTCGCACCTGCACATTTCTAAGTGGGAGTGCCGTCGGCCTGCTCCTCTGGAATGGGATGTATGTAGTGCATGCAGTCTATCTGAGCTCAGTTCCACACTCCATCCTTACCCGGGAGTGGAATATCACACCTCTGGGTTGAGGTGCAATACCCCTGTAGCAGCCGAATCCTCAGGGTGCTACAAATGCACCATCTCATGCTGCACATAAAACATCTGCATCTCTGGCTGATATGGGCATAAAAGGGGACAAAGTTATGGTGTGACCCCCATGCTCCCCTGACCTCTACCCCATTCAGAACCTTTGGAGCATCATTAAAAGGAGTGTCTATGATGGCGGGAGGCAGTTCACATCTAAGCAACAGCTCTGGGAGGGTATTCTGTCCTCATGCAAAACAATTGAAGCAGAAACCATCCAAAACCTGACAAATTCAATGGACGAGAGAGTTCAGAAGCTCCTTTCGAACAAGGGGTCCTATGTGAAAATGTAACATCACCTAGAATAAAGTTTTGAGTTGAAAACTGTTTGATTTCAGTTTCTAACAACCTGCTAATGCTTATAATTTCAAAAATGACCATTTTTTTGGTCTTTATTAAAATGAAAAGGTTGATCGAAAAGTTTGGGGGATCTAAGAGTGTGGCAACCCAGTAGTCATGATTACTTCGAATTCTGACAATATGAGGGTCATGCTGCAGGTAGTGCAGCAAGAAGGCACTTATGTGTCTTGCGCATCTCGGAGCCCCAAAATTATTTTCCGGGCTAGATGCAGCTAAAAATTATTTTTAATTTTAAATCTGGTGAAGCTTATTATAGATGGCCTAATAGGATCAGTGCTGCACACTGCTACAAAGCCCAAATTATTTTCCAGTCAAGATACAGATAAACATGATTAGTAATTTGAAAGCTTAAAACGGTTGGTAGGGTGATTTTAACCAATCATCAAGCTTTTACTCTCCCCAGGATGACACAGGGGTAGAAAAGTCGTTTCGGATCCATGATTTGTTCATCTTTATGAACGTGAGTCTGTCTACATTATCAGTGGAGAGCCGCGTGCGCTTATCTGTCAGCACACCACCAGCAGCGCTGAACACACGTTCAGACAGAACGCTGGCTGCGGGGCATGACAAGATCTCCAAGGCGTAAGTGGCTAGCTCCGGCCATTTATCCAGATTGGAAGCCCAAAAAGAGCAAGGGTCCAGTGACACAGTCGTGGCTTCAATGTTTACTTGGAGATACTCCTGTACCATCGTCTCTAGGCGTTGACTATGTGTCAGACTTCTTGTCTCCTGTGGCCTTGCAAAGGATGGGCTAAAAAAGTGGTGAAATGATTCCGCAAAATTGATGTTACCAGCAGATACTGTGGTTCTGTTACGGTTTGAGTGCTGAACACTTGACGGTCCCACGGTTGGCAAGTTGGAACTGTGAGATTCACTACGTGCACCACTGGTATTTTGTGGAAAAGCACATGTAAGATTCTGCAACAGTCTCTGCTGATACTCCTGCATGCGTGCATCCCTTTCTATGGCAGGAATAATTTCTGCAAATTTACTTTTGTACCGGGGATCTAACAGTGTGGCAACCCAGTAGTCAGGATTATTTCTAATTCTCACAATTCGAGGGTCATGTTGCAGGTAGTGCAGCAAGAAGGCACTCATGTGTGTTGCGCATCCAGGAGCACCAAGTCCCTGTTGTGTTGGTGGCGAGGTAACAATCATGCTTCCTTCCTCTGTCCTCTCCCCCCAACCTCGCACAACAGAAATGTGATCAAGGTCTCCCTCATCTGATGAGTCTTCCATCAGTTCGTCCTCCACTTCTTCCTGGGCTCCTGCACCTTCCTCACTAGTTTGGCTGCTACCATGCGCCCTGGTAAAATCATCTCCCCCACCCTCACATGCCTGCCGCCTTGGTGCTGCCGACCATCTGGACCTTGCAGATGTTAGCCCTTCCGCATACAACTCCTCCTCCTCTACTTCCTCCACCTCCTCTTGTGCCACCACCTGACTCCGAATTCTGTTTAACATGTGCTCCAGCATGTAAATCACCGGAATAGTCATGCTGATAATGGCATCGTCAGCACTAAACATCTTCGTCGCCATTTCAAAACTGTGCAGAAGGGTGCATAGGTCCCTGATCTGAGACCACTCCTCCAGCGTGATTTGCCCCACCTCTGAATCTCGTTGGCCCAGGCTATACGTCAGAACGTATTGCACCAGGGCTTGTCGGTGCTGCCACAGTCGCTGCAACATGTGCAGAGTTGAATTCCACCGGGTAGGCACATCGCATTTTAGCCGGTGAAGTGGCAGGCCCAACGACTTCTGTAGAGATGTAAGTCGCTGAGCTGCGGGATGCGAACGGCGGAAGTGAGCACACAGCGACCGTGCCCTCTGCAGAAGGCCATCTAGTCTGGGATAGTGGGCTAAAAATTGCTGGACAACCAGGTTCAACACGTGAGCCATACAAGGCACGTGTGTGACATTGCCCCGGCGAAGGGCCGCACCCAGGTTTGCAGCATTGTCGCACACGGCCTTCCCTGGTTTCAGGTCCAGTGGAGACAACCATTCATGAAATTGGTTCTCCAGAGCTGACCACAACTCCTCAGCTGTGTGACTCACATTTCCCAGACATTTCAATGTAAAAACCGCCTGATGACGTTGAGCCCTACTGCCAGCATAGTAAGGAGGTGTGCAGGATCCCTTCTGCGCAGTTAGAAAGCTTGTGGCATGACCAGACAGGCTTTGGGTGCAGGTGAAAGACCGAGAGGAGGTTGAGGAGGCAGAAGCAGTGGAGGAACTTTGACATAAAGAGGATTGACGCACAACTCGTGGGGACGGCAAGACTTGGACAGCAGCCCCTTGTCCTGCTGTCACCATAGTTACCCAGTGCCCAGTCAGCGACATGTAACGCCCCTGTCCATGCCTACTCGTCCAAGTGTCTGTGGTGAAATGCACCCTGTCACACACAGAGTTTCTCAAAGAAGCGGTGATGTTGTGTGCGACATGCTGGTGGAGCGCAGGCACACCTTTCTTTGAGAAGTAGTGCCGACTGGGCATCTGGTACTGGGGCACTGCGACGGACATAAGGTCTCGAAAATCCTCTGTGTCCACCAGGCGGAAAGGCAGCATTTCTGTAGCCAAGAGCTTGCAGATGGTGAAATTCAACCTCTTAGCTTTCTCATGGCTAGGAGGAAATGGTCTTTTACTTGTCCACATCTGAGGGACCGAGGGCTGGCTATTGTGCTTAGACGGGGTTGATAAGGGTGTCCCCGGCAAACTGCCGGTCTGTGAGGAAGATGCAGGCGGACATGTTAGGTTGCCTTGATCCAAAGGTGGTGCTATCGATGTCGGACAGTGCTCAAGACCAGCTGGTGTTACCACCTCCAAAGAAAATGATGACCTGCCAATCACGCTGGCTGTTGCGGGTAAAGAGGTGGCAGGTCTGCGCCCCAAAACAGGTGTGACTGCTGTCCCCCCAGTCACAGAGGATGAAGAGGCCGCGGATGCACAAGATATGGCAGACGGCGGTTGGCCCGGCCGGCTAGGCCGCATTGTAGCACACTGAGCTTCCCACTGCAACTTATGCTTCATGTCCATGTGCCGGTTCATGCATGAAGTACTCAAACTATGTATTTTTTGGCCTCTACTTAGCTTTTGCTGACAAATGTTACAGATAACACGAGTTGGGTCATCTTTATCGATCTGAAAAAATGCCCAGGCTATGCAAGGCTTAGCACCCATGCGACCTGAAGAGCCACCACGACTTGTGGTGAGAGGCAGAGTTGTGTTTGAGGATGCAGTTGTTGACGTGCTTCCAGTACTACGTCTCTGTCCAGGAAGGCGCAACCTGACCTCGTCGTCACTAGCATCTTCCTCCACCTCCTCTGCTGACCTCATCTCTTGGCTGACTGTGGGTTGACAGTAAGTGGGATCTCCGACCTCATCATCATCACCCTGTGCGTTATCACACCCGTCGTCCTCAGAGCCAACCTGTTCCAGCCCTGACAAAAAACTAAAGTTGTCGCTCCAATCAGGTATTTGAGTCTTATCATCGTCTTCCTCATTGTCTCCACCAACAGGAGTTACAGTTTGGGAATGAGGGTCTACATTATGGTCAGAACCTTCTGCGTCTGGTCCTGGATCCGACTCATAAAGATTCTGGGCATCAGTGCAGATCATTTCCTCGTCTGGATTCACAGAAGCGCTGGAGTCGACCTCTGATTCCCAGGCTATAGTATGAGTAAACAGCTCTGCAGACGCAACCATCTGTTCTACCTCATACTCAGACGGGCAGCTGGAGATTTGGGAGCTGTGAGGAAGCAAGTGCGATTTGGGTGACACCTTTGAGGACTGGAGTATTTGTGATGTTGAAGTTGATGTGGAGGAGAGCCCACTTAAAGGAGCACTTGATATCCGTTGAAGCACCTGCTGTTTTTGTGCCTCATCTGGAATTTGTAGCGATTGGCGTGGCCGTAAGAAAGGGATCTTATCACATTGTCCGCTAAAAGAAGTAGACATTTTAGTTTGGCTGGAAGATGGTCTTTCTTCTGCACCTACCCCACGGACACAACCTTTTTTCCCCTTCCCAACACGCCTATTCCCCTTTCCACCAGCAGCAGGCCTTTTTCCACTCATTTTGGTGGTTAACTAATTCACAACTCTGGAGTTGTTTGCACAAAAAAACAATGGATGGTAACCGAGCAGAGCTGAGTGGCCAAACTGTGGTATTAGGCCAAAACTATTGGCTGGGTTAGATGCAGAAAAAAATTATTTTTAATTTGCAACCTGATGGAGGTCAGTATAGATGGACTAATAGACCAAGTCCCACACACCGCTAGAAGCCCAAATATTTTTTCAGAGCTAGATGCAGAAAATTTTTTTATTCAATTTGCAACCTGATGGAGGTCAGTATAGATGGACTAATAGACCAAGTCCCACACACTGCTAGAAGCCCAAATATTTTTTCAGAGCTAGATGCAGAAAAAAATTATTTTTAATTTGCAACCTGATGGAGGTCAGTATAGATGGACTAATAGACCAAGTCCCACACACTGCTAGAAGCCCAAATATTTTTTCAGAGCTAGATGCAGAAAAAAATTATATTCAATTTGCAACCTGCTGGAGGTCAGTATAGAAGGACTAATAGAACAAGTCCCACACACTGCTAGAAGCCCAAATATTTTTTCAGAGCTAAATGAAGAAAAAAATTATTTTTAATTTGCAACCTGATGGAGGTCAGTATAGATGGACTAATAGACCAAGTCCCACACACTGCTAGAAGCCCAAATATTTTTTCAGAGCTAGATGCAGAAAAAAATTATTTTTAATTTGCAACCTGATGGAGGTCAGTATAGATGGACTAATAGAACAAGTCCCACACGCTGCTAGAAGCCCAAATATTTTTTCAGAGATAAATGAAGAAAAAAATTATTTTTAATTTGCAACCTGATGGAGGTCAGTATAGATGGACTAATAGACCAAGTCCCACACACTGCTAGAAGCCCAAATATTTTTTCAGAGCTAGATGCAGAAAAAAATTATTTTTAATTTGCAACCTGATGGAGGTCAGTATAGATGGACTAATAGACCAAGTTCCACACACCGCTAGAAGCCCAAATATTTTTTCAGAGCTAGATGCAGAAAATTTTTTTATTCAATTTGCAACCTGATGGAGGTCAGTATAGATGGACTAATAGACCAAGTCCCACACACTGCTAGAAGCCCAAATATTTTTTCAGAGCTAGATGCAGAAAAAAATTATTTTTAATTTGCAACCTGATGGAGGTCAGTATAGATGGACTAATAGACCAAGTCCCACACACTGCTAGAAGCCCAAATATTTTTTCAGAGCTAGATGTGACGCGCCCCCTGGGCCATATTCGTTAGTGGGAATATCCGGAGCCGGATCAGATGGGAGTTGTAGTCTTCCGAGTGGCTGTGACCCGGTCCGTGCCCAGGGTGTCAAACTCAGTTGTATGTGGCAGTCCTACAGATGTTATAAGTTCTTTATTGTCGACTACGCCACCCGTTGTATTGCGGTCACTATGGCCGCCGCTGCAGCAGGGTCCGCTGAGGCTGATGGTGTAGGTGCAGCTTTTGGTGGTATAACCCCCAACGGGTGGGGTATAGCCTCAGGGGGTCAGGTGCAGAGGATGGGGGTTGTGGTGGTGCAGCGTAGATGTAAAATGAAGACAGAGTCGGGTTGTGCAGTTAGGGTATTTACTCACTGCTGATGTTCCGGTCACTCCAGCTTCAAGTGACTACCCGAGCCGTGCTGCGTCCACCAGGTCCTGGATCCAGCCAACCCCCAAGCGAGTCCGGAGCGTGACCCTGAGCTCTCCTTCTGTCCTTTCTCTGGCCGTCCCCACTATTGATCCACCCAGGTCCAGCTCCCTCGGGCCTTCTGTTGGGAGACCCTTGGCCTTGGGTTCCCTGACCCTCCACGTGGTATGCCTTCGTGGTGGATGTGGTGGGTGGCCGTGGCAGACGCTGCCCACGGCCTCCGGTCTCTGGCTGGGGTGTGTTTTTGCCCCCACCAGCTTGGGTTCCGGTACCCTGATGCCGACTCTTCACCCGTGGATTGGATTTGGGGTCTTAGAGTCCTCTCTTCTGCTTCCCCCTCTGGGTCTCTCTTTCTTTCTCCTCTCTCTCTCTGGGGCTTCTCTGCTCCTCTTCCTGTGACTCCTCTGCAAAGGCTGACAGACTGACCCTGTTCTTTGATGGTGCCCACCTTATATACACCCTCTATGTGTGAGCTCAGGTGACCAGCACCCAATGAGCTCCTATCTTTACCCAGGCTGCTCCCCCTATCTGCCCCTACACTACTTGGGATGTTCCACCCCCCTCCCACTCCAGCCAGGAACAGACTCGGTCGTACCTGCACATTTCTAAGTGGGAGTACCGTCGGCCTGTTCCTCGGAAATGGGATGTGTGTAGTGCATGCAGCCTACCGAGCTCAGTTCCACACTCCATCCTTACCCGGGAGTGGAATATCACACCTCTGGGTTGAGGTGCAATACCCCTGTAGCAGCCGAATCCTCAGGGTGCTACATTTGCAGAAAAAAAATATTTTTAATTTGCAACCTGATGGAGGTCAGTATAGATGGACTAATAGAACAAGTCCCACACGCTGCTAGAAGCCCAAATATTTTTTCAGAGATAAATGAAGAAAAAAATTATTTTTAATTTGCAACCTGATGGAGGTCAGTATAGATGGACTAATAGACCAAGTCCCACACACTGCTAGAAGCCCAAATATTTTTTCAGAGCTAGATGCAGAAAAAAATTATTTTTAATTTGCAACCTGATGGAGGTCAGTATAGATGGACTAATAGAATGATGCTATGCCCAAAAGATTTTACTTCACTAGGTGCAGTAAAAAAATTGGTATTCTATACACAGGTGGTATATCTTGCAACACAGATAGGCTACTCCACTGACTAACACACTCTGCAATAGGCCAAAAAGGATTAGCTTTGCTAGATTCAGCCAAATGCTGTGAAAAAAACTTGCACAGCACTGGCACAGACCTGCCTGGCAAAAACTGATAGGAACTGATGTAACCTAGTCCTGAAAAGGACTCCAATTACAATTAGTCTTTACTCCCACAATCTATCTATTTAAGAGCACAGACCTGCCTGATAAAAGTCGTAGGAAATGCTGTAACCTAGTCCTTAAAAGGACTGCAATCACAACTATTCCCTACTCCCAAGCTATCTGTATATTTGTGCGAAAATTGGCTTGAAATTAACAAGGTATAGCGCACACAGCAACAGCGGTGCCGTCTAACATGCAGCTGCAGCAGTGAGAAAATGGTGGCGACGGGGAAAATGGCTTGGTCTTATAGGGCAAGGACATGTGACATACACTGCCAATCACACATGCCCTTGCTTGTGTGAAAAAAAGCACTTCGCTCCGTGTGTGCGCTGCTGATAGGCTGACAGATTGCACCTCCCCACTGCAAATGCGGGAAAGAGAAAAAAAAATGGAGATCTTCATTGTTCCTGCAGAGATCCATCCCCTGCCCCTCCCCCCGCCCCGCTGTACACTCAAACTGCGTATTAACATTAATTTTCATCATTACTGAGAAAAAATCCAGTTATGATTTTGGTGCACGAACAGTTATCGAACATAACCTCGAACAGCCGAATTTTTCTCAAATTGTTCGTGTTCGCCGACCGGCTCGAACACCGCCCAAAACAGCTCGAATTTGAGATTGGCGAACAGTTCGAGTAGAACAACGCTCATCTCTACTCATTAAATGTTACTGTTCTACCGTTTATGAAGACTCTTGTTAGATGTGTCTGGTCAGCAACTGAATCTATCGTGTGACTGAGAAAAGCTGCAGCCTATGGTCGCCTGGAATAATGGTTCCCCAGGATTCCAAAGAGTTCATGTAACCGGTCTCGCCCCTATCTGAACTTAGGCGGCATGCGTGTAACATAAACCTTCAATTCTATTACCAATACTTGTGTCATATTCCGTAGAGCGCAGAAATACTTCCTATCCTGCTATTTAAATTAAGACGTGGGTTTATATTACACTGACATTGCTTGCTTTGTAAGAGAGATTTACAGGTGTTTTATCTTTGTTTTCTCTAGCTGATTTCTTGCTTCTGTATTTGGGCTCCATTATAGCTGTTAACTTGTAGCGTTGTGGCTTGAGCTGATGATTTCAGCCATTTGTTCAGATGTAGTCTGATCAGTCATAGCAAGAAAAGAAGATAAATAAGTGGCACGCACAGCTGCTGCATTATTTTGTGCTTTTTTATTCCAAAGTCATATCCGAACACAGAGTAAAGATACACAGACTGGGCTACAGCGGTTTTGTATCTAATAATGCTTCATCTAGTACTTCTGCTCTTCTCCATCTAGACTCTCGTTCTGGGACAGCTCATAGAGCTTCCAGTATCACCTCTATGCTGATGACACACAGATCTACCTCTTTAGACCCGATATCACCTCCTTATTAACCAGAATCCCACAATGTGTGTCCTCTATTTCATCCTTCCTCTCTACTAGATTTCTAAAACTTAACATGGATAAAACCAAATTCATTATCTTTCTCCCATCTCACTCAGCCCCCCAACAGATCTATCCATCAAAGTCAATGGCTGCTCACTCTCCCCAGTCTCACAAGCTCGCTGCCTCAGGGTAACCCTGGACTCTGATCTCTCCTTCAAACCACATATCCAAGCCCTTTCCACTTCCTGCCGACTCAAACTCAAAAAATATTTCCCCGATCCGTACATTCCTTAATCAAGAATCTGCAAAAACACTAGTGCACGCTCTCATCATCTCCCGCCTCAACTACTGCAACCTACTGCTCTGTGGCCTCCCTTCTAACACTCTCGCACCAATCCAATCTATCCTAAACTCTGCTGCCTGACTAATCCACCTGTCCCCCAGCTATTCCCCGGCCTCTCCTCTCTGTCAATCCCATTGCCCAGAGACTCAAGTTCAAAATCCTAACCATGGCATACAAAGCCATCCACAACTTGTCTCCTCCATACATCTGTGACCTAGTCTCCCGTTACATACCTACACGTAACCTCACAAGATCTCTTTCTCTACTCCCCTCTTATCTCTTCTTTCCACAATCGCATACAAGATTTTTTTCCATGCATCCCCCCTACTCTGGAACTCTCTACCCCAACATATCAGACTCTCGCCTACCGTGGAAACCTTCAAAAGGAACCTGAAGACCCATCTCTTCCGACAAGCCTACAACTGGCAGTATCCATTGCTCCACCATACCGCGGCACCACCAGCTCTACCCTCACCTACTGTATTCTCACCCATCCCTTGTAGATTGTGAGCCCTCACGGGCATGGTCCTCTCGCCTTCTGTATCATTCGGTGACCTGTATTGTTTAAGATTATTGTACTTGCTTTTTATTATGCATACCCCATTTCACATGTAAAGCGCCATGGAATAAATGGCGCTATAATAATAAATAATAATCTGACTCTAGTCTGATCAGTATTCACGTCTGTTCTTATTTCTAGTGATGTCATCAGATTATTTTTCAGATCCAGTGTCAGGGTCTGTATTTGCAGTTTTTTAATACTTTTTGGATGTCTGTGACCCAGTTGTCTATGACATGTGTGGATATAATCATTGCTTCCATGAGTGCAGAGTCTCACCTGCTCCTTTGCTGTACTGATGCTGATCTGCCTTGGTATTAGCTTTCACCCGCTTTCTATCCAGAATATCACACTTGTCAACTTAGTCAACCAATTTTACAATGCGTTTTTTAGCTGTCAAATGCTTTATGGGCAGCAGTTATCTTTCTAGATTAGGAATATACAATACATTTTTCCTGGTATACAAAGTTTCTTATTTTCACATGTACTATTGATTTATGAAATAAAAATTTAACCCCTTTACAACCCAAGGTGGTTTGCACGTTAATGACCAAGCCAATTTTTACAATTCTGACCACTGTCACTTTATGAGGTAATTACTCTGGAACACTTCAACGGATCCCCCTGATTCTGAGAATGTTTTTTCGTGACATATTGTACTTCATGATTGTGGTAAAATTTCTTCGATATCACTTGCGTTTATTTGTGAAAAAAACAGAAATTTGGCGAAAATTTAGCAATTTTCAAAATTTAAATTTTTATGCCCTTAAATCAGAGAGATACAGTACAGACCAAAAGTTTGGACACACCTTCTCATTTAAAGATTTTTCTGTATTTTCATGACTTTGAAAATTGTACATTCACACTGAAGGCATCAAAACTATGAACTAACACATGTGGAATTATATACTTAACAAAAAAGTGTGACACAACTGAAAATATGTCTTATATTCTTGGTTCTTCAAAGTAGCCACCTTTTGCTTTGATGACTGCTTTGCACACTCTTGGCATTCTCTTGATGAGCTTCAAGAGGTAGTCATCGGAAATGGTTTTCACTTCACAGGTGTGCCCTGTCAGGTTTAAAAAGTGGGATTAAATCACATCAAGCGCTACAAAGAAACTGGCTCACAAGAGGACCGCCACAGGAAAGGAAGACCAAGAGTCACCTCTGCTTCTGAGGATAAGTTTATCCGAGTCACCAGCCTCAGAAATCGCAGGTTAACAGCAGCTCAGATTAGAGACCAGGTCAATGCCACACAGAGTTCTAGCAGCAGACACATCTCTACAACAACTGTTAAGAGGAAACTTTGTGCAACAGGCCTTCATGGTAAAATAGCTGCTAGGAAACCACTGCTAAGGACAGGCAACAAGCAGAAGAGACTTGTTTGGGTTAAAGAACACAAGGAATGGACATTAGACCAGTGGAAATCTGTGCTTTGGTCTGATGAGTTCAAATTTGAGATCTTTGGTTCCAAACACCGTGTCTTTGTGCGACGCCGAAAAGGTGAACGGATGGACTCTACATGCCTGGTTCCCCCCTGTGAAGCATGGAGGAGGAGGTGTGATGGTGTGGGGGTGCTTTGCTGGTGACACTCTTGGGGATTTATTCAAAATTGAAGGCATACTGAACCAGCATGGCTACCACAGCATCTTGCAGCGGCATGCTATTCCATCTGGTTTGCGTTTAGTTGGACCATCATTTATTTTTCAACAAGACAATGACCCCAAACACAACTCCAGGCTGTGTAAGGGCTATTTGACCAAGAAGGAGAGTGATGGGGTTCTACGCCAGATGACCTGGCCTCCACAGTCACCAGACCTGAACCCAATCGAGATGGTTTAGGGTGAGCTGGACCGCAGAGTGAAGGCAAAAGGGCCAACAAGTGCTAAGCATCTCTGGGAACTCCTTCAAAATTGTTGGAAAACCGTTTCCGGTGACTACCTCTTGAAGCTCATCAAGAGAATGCCAAGAGTGTGCAAAGCAGTCATTAAAGCAAAAGGTGGCTACTTTGAAGAACCTAGAATATAAGACATATTTTCAGTTGCTTCACACTTTTTTGTTAAGTATATAATTCCACATGTGTTAATTCATAGTTTTGATGCCTTCAGTGTGAATGTACAATTTTCATAGTCATTAAAATACAGAAAAATCTTTAAATGAGGTGTGTCCAAACTTTTGGTCTGTACTGTATGTCACACAAAATAGTTAATAAATAACATTTCCCACATGTCTACTTTACATCAGCACAATTTTGGAACCAAATTTTTTTTTTATTAGGGAGCTATAAGGGTTAAAAGTTGACCAGCGATTTCTCATTTTTCGAACAAAATTTACAAAACCATTTTTTTAGGGACTACATCACATTTGAAGTCACTTTGAGGGGTCTTTATGACAGAAAATACCCAAAAGTGACACCATTATAAAAACTGCACCCCTCAAGACCACATTCAAGAACTTTATTAACCCTTCAGGTGCTTCACAGGAATTTTTGGAATGTGGAAGAAAAAAATGAACATTTAACTTTTTTCACAAAAATGTTACTTTAGACCCAATTTTTTTATTTTTGCAGGGGTAACAGGATAAAATGGACCCCAAAATTTGTTGTGGAATTTCCCCTAGGCACGCAGATACCCCATATGTGGAGAAAAAACACGGTTTGGGCACACAGCAGGGTTCGGAAGGGAAGGAGCGCCATTTGACTTTTTGAATGTAAAATCTGCTTGAATAATTAGCGGACACCATGTTGGGGAGCCCCTGATGTGGCTAAAGAGTGGAAACCCCCCACAAGTAACACCATCTTGGAAACTAGACCCCTCAGGGAACTTATCTACATGTGAGGTGAGCACCTTGAACCCCCAGATGCTTCACAGAAGTTTAGAACATTGAACCGTAAAAATAAAATTTTCACATTTTTCCCACAAAAATGTTTTTCAGCCCCCAATTTTGCATATTCATAAGGGTAACAGGAGAAATTGCACCATGCACTTTGTTGGGCAATTTCTCCTGAGTAAGCAGATACCCCATATGTGGGGGAAAACCACTGTTTGGGCGCACTGCAGGGTTCGGAAGGGAAGGAGCGCCATTTGACTTTTTGATTGTAAAATTTGCTTGAATAATTAGCGGACGCCATGTTGCGTTTGGAGAGCCCCTGATGTGACTAAACAGTGGAAACCCCCCACAAGTGACCCCATTTTGGAAACTACACCCCTCAAGGATTTTATCAAGGGGTATAGTGAACATTTTGAACCCAGAGGTACGACACAGAATTTGATAACATTAGCTCATCATATTGAAAAAGTTGTCATTAGTCTTGAGCGCAAGTGCTCGCTACTTGAGTTTGCATCGGGTACTCAGGTTTGCACCATGTATCGCGGGTGCTCGAGTGACATGCTCGAGTCCCCGCCCGCATGTTTCACGGTTATTAGACACCCAAAAAAAACATGCAGGGATCGCTCGTGCATGGCAGGCAATCCCCGTGAACTTTTTTTGGCAGCAAAGCATATGGGGCGGAGACTCGAGCATGTCACTCGAGCACCCGCGAAACTCAGTGCATACTCGAGCACCCGATGCAAACTCAAGTAGTGAGCACTTGCGCTCAACACTAGTCGCCATATCGTCATCTTTTTTTTTTTTTTACTTTTGAAAAAAATCCCAACCCAAACCCTAGCCCAACCCTAACCCTAGCTCAACCCTAGTCCAACCCTAACCCTAGCCCAAAACTAACCTCAACCCTAGCCCAACCCTATCCCTAACCCCAACCCTAACCCTAGCCCAACCATAACCCCAAACCTAACCCTAACCCCAATCTTAGCCCAACTCTAACCCTAACCCAACCCTAACCATAACCCTAGCCCAACCCTAACCCGAGAGTTTATTTTTTACGCCGTTCCTCGTGTGGTATAAGTGATTAGACGACTTTATTCTTCGGGTCGGTGTGATTACAGCAATACCAGATTCATATTGGGTTTTTATGATTGACAGCTGTCACACACTAAAAGACGCATTTTTTTGTAAAATCTAGTTTTTGCATCGCCATATTTTGAGAGCTATAATTTTTCCATATTTTGGCAGACAGAGTCATGTGATGACTTGTTTTTTGCAGGATGAGTTGACGTTTTTATTGGTGCCATTTTCAGGCACATGACATTTTTTGATCGCTTTCTATTCTGATTTTTGGGAGGCAGAATAAACAAAAACCAACAATTCAGGAATTGTTTTCTTTTTTAATTTTTTTATGCTGTTCCGCGTGATGTAAAATTTATAAGGCAGCTTTATTTTTCGGGTCAGTACATTTACAGTGGTACCACATTTATATAGTTTTTCTATGTTTTGGCGCTTTTACACAATAAAAGCTATTTTATAGAAAAAATTATTTTTTTGCATCGCTTTATTTTGAGAGCTATAACTTTTTTATTTTTTGGCTGATGGAGCTGTATGGCGGCTTGTTTTTTGCGGGACAAGATGACTTTTTCAGCGGTACCATTTTTATTTATATTCGTCTTTTTGATCGCGTGTTATTCTATTTTTTGTTTGGCGGTATGATGATAAAGCATTGTTTTTTGCTTCTTTTTTTTTTTTTTTTACCGTGTTCACTAAAGGGGTTAACTAGTGGGACAGTTTTATAGGTCAGGTCGTTCTGGATGCCGCAATACCAAATATGTGTACTTTTATTGTTTTGTTGTTTTTTTTTCATAATAATATTTATTGATGGGTACATTATATTTTTATTTTTAGTGGATTTTTTTTTTTCATATTTTTACCATTTTTTTTTTGTTTTTTTTCACTTTCTGACACTTTTTTTTACTTTTATTCTTTGTCTCACTATGGGACCTTCACTTTTTTTTTCTGGCGGGCACGGCAGGTAACTGGCAGGTGCTCCAAGTAGGCTGGCTGGCGGGCACGACAGGTAACTGGCAGGTGCTCCAGGTAGGCAGGCTGGCGGGCACGGCAGGTAACTGGCAGGTGCTCCAGGTAGGCAGGCTGGTGGGCACGGCAGGTCACTGACAGGTGCTCCGGGTAGACAGACTGATGGGCACGGCAGGTTACTGACAGGTGCTCCGGGTAGGCAGGCTGGTGGACACAGCTGATAGACAGACTGGCGGGCTGGACTGACTGGCAGCGGGACCTTAGGGCTGAGGAAAGTGTTAGCACACAAAACAACCACCTTGCACAGGCACCTGCATTTTGGAGGAGGTGCCTTATAAAGGGGAAGCCCTCCGGCCATTGGCCGGGGACTCTTTAGGACAGCGCGCACGGCCCCTTTAAGAGGGAGGGAGCGCGCGCGCCCTAAGCATAGTGCCTGGGAAGCTGCGCGCGGTGCGCGCCACAGGAGCAGCAGTAGGGGGACAGGAAGACGCCGGACCGGGACCGCGGTGGTGAGGGGAACGGCGTCTCTGCCCGGCAGGAGGCAGAGACGCTGATGCTACATATACTAATACGTGTCTGGCGCTTAAAGCCCAGGGCACAGATATGTATTAGTACGTCTTGGGCTTTAAAGGGGTTTAAAGAGGACCTTTCACTAGGTCAAAAGTGATCAGTTTTTGCTTTTATTTTAATCCAGTATTCCATTTTTGTTTCTTTAGAGTCCGTCATATGGTCTATACCAATGGTGTGGTACTCAGAGAAGGTTAAATGCAGAACAGTCTCACACACCCCCAGAGTATTCTCTGAATCACACCCCATTGGTAAAAATATAAAAATTTGCACCAAATGAAAAAAGTGTCACATCTTTGGAACCGTATGGCAGATTTAAAAAAATAAATAAAAGGAGTGCTCAAGGGAGCAGCGGGAATAAAGTACATTGGCGCCTTTAAATGACACACAGGTCCTCTTTAAATTACATTTACTCTGTATTCAACTTATCTTAAGTAGTGTTCTTGGATCTTACGTGGATGAGTTGGTTATCCTCTACTAATAACCTATCATTGCAGATCGAATCGACACGAGTTAAAATTTAAATCAAATTTTAGGAAATTCGCAGATCTCTGTGAATTCGAACAATTTGCACTTCAATGAAATCATCAAACAAAATGCCAGCCGCCATTTTTACACATTGCCAGTCACAAAAGGCATCCGGATCAATCAAACTATAGTCCAAAGTTCTTTTTGGGTACCAGAACTCTACCCAAACTGAATCTAAACCCTATAGAAGTCAATGAGTACCCAAACTTTGGTGCTGTAAAAGGCCTGAAAAATGGTAGTTGTAAGGGCTAGGGTGCTGCCAAAGTAAGCAGAGTCTCTCTCTCAAAACGGACTTCCCGGAGAAGTCCCCGTTCGGAGTTCAGCAGCGCATACTAGGTGTCCAGTACAAACCCTGAACATTACAGTTTGGGTTCACTCATCTCTAATCAAAAGCTCTTTTTCACCAGAATCATATCTAAAATATAAAAGATTATCTATTCAGATGGATCATTGTAATTGTTTTATATAAAAGGCTATCTACTTCAAATCAAAAATCACACCAGCTACAAGAAAGGGTCTTTTCTAAAAGAAAAAAATGGTAAAGGGAACCTGTTACTCAACTCATGCTGTCCAAACCACGGGTAGCAAGAAGCAGAGCCCAACAGTCCGATTGTATACTTAGAAGAGCTAGGGACTATAGGAAAAGACGAGACTAGACCGGCACTGCCCCAGGCCGACTAATCCCCACACCACTCTAGTTGATTGACAGTTCTTTCACATGTGTGTACACCAGGAAAGATTTGTTAATGAAATGGGAGCAGAGAGGGGAGAAGATGTACTGGGCGGGCAAGACTATCCAAGGCTCTCCCTATTAGAAATTATTAAAACACGTACTGGACTCGGCACATTATACATGTCAATACAATAGTGTAGAAATATCAGATAACAGTGATCTTTAGAAAGATATCATTGACACATACCTGCCTAGACCATAGAATGACAGACCATTCGGAAAGGGAGAAAGACACCCGAAGTGATGGTCATGAAAAAGAGTTAGAACCCAAAAGAGTAGAAAAAAAAACCTTTATTGGTTATATGGTGGCACTGGTGGTCTGGGAGGACTGTGTGTTGAATTCCAACTCTGACGCGCGTTTTGGATACACCTTTATTGTATTAGTGGAGAACTTCTTGAAAGGGTAGGCCACTACTTTTTATTGATGGCCTATCCTTGGGATCAGGTACTGCAGATCCACCCTCTATTCAAATGAATAATAATGTGCAGTATAATTAACCATTGTAACAAGGAAAAGAAGGGTTTGCTGGCCTTACCACGTATTGTAGCGTACTCTCCACTTGTTAAATGTATGGTTGCTGTTTGAATGCTGGCCTGTAGTACTGATAGGGAAAAAAAGGAAAAGCTGGCACAACCAATACACATAAAAATGGGATTTCCTTTATTTGTAACTTCATATTGAGGCTCAATATGGAATTGTACATGTGATTTTTTAACGAAGTTACGAGTAAAGTAAATTCTGTTTTTATGTCCCTTGGGTGTGCCAGCTTTTTCTTTTTGTTTTCCCTGTAATGGACTATGATAGCTTTGTTTTATGGGTAAGTAGGAATACAGCTATAGCTTGGTTAAATCAGAAATATGAATAAAGTCTAACTCTGAACTGTGCAAACCTACTAATAGGAGAGTTTTGTATAGATTTTAACAAAAAATATGAGCGAATCTCACAAAATTATATTTGGACACATTTGCTCAATTCAGGAGGGAAATTTGATTTGCATTGAATAAATTGAATGCAAATTGAATTGCCTAGGAAAGGGTACAAAAAACATAAATGTTATACTTGCTTCAACCCTCCCCATAATTGCTTTAACATCGGCGTCCCTGTACGCGCCCCTTCCTCCCTCCCGGCAGGGCCGCCGTTAAACTCACCGCCCCAGCTGCCCAGCCACGTTCTCTGCTCCAGCCCCCGTGTCCGCACGCCACGCAGGTCTCCTGGCAGAATGCTTATGGCGAACACGCGTGCTCCCTGACTCTTAAAGAGACAGCACGCACATACCTGAAGTGTACCCAGCCAATAGCTGGAAGGCACGTAGCAGTACTTAAGGCACCTTCACCTGTTGGAAGGTGCCTGAGCAACTTTAGTACATTGTCAGTTTGTACTTGCTTCCTCGTTGTTAGATTCCTGAGACCGTCCTGCCTGAACCTTATCATGTACCATCTGTCTGAACCTGTTCCTGTACCTGTCCTGCTTGTACCTAGTCCCAAACCTGAAATTGCCTTGTCCGGCCCTGTCCAAAAGCAGCATAGTGTGAACCCTTAACAGTGGCCGTCCTGTCTTCTATTCAGAAGCCACACATTCTGAACCCATACACGTACCAGTGGCCTTTATATCTTGTATCTGTAGCGCCCCGAGGGCTCAGCCGCTACAGGGGTATTGCACCTCAGACCAGAGGTGTGATATTCCACTCCCGGGTAAGGATGGAGAATGGACCAGGGCTCAGTTAGCTGCATGCAGCACACACACCCCATTTCCCAGGGACAGCTCAACGGTGCTCCCACTAGACAGAAGTGCAGGCACGACCGACCATGTCCCTGCTGGAGTGGGGAGGGAGGGGTGGAACACCCAGTGCTGTAGGGGCAGATAGGGGTTGGTTCCTGAGCGTAGGTAGGAGCCCATTGGTTGCTGGTCACCTGGGCTCATGGCTAGAGGGAGGTATAAAAGGGTGGAGCCATCTTAGATCTTGGTTCGTTCAGTTCTGTGGAGAGGAGAAGACAGGGAGCAGCAGCTCAGGCTGAGTGCTGCTCCAGAGGCAGGCCTAGGGAAGAGGCCGGAGCCTGAGAGGAGAAGGAGAAGTGGGCCTAGAGAAGAGGCCGAGGAGGAGGTGAAGGGGAGCTGAGATTCTAGCTCATCTCAGCTCCAAGAGAAAGGAACAGGAGCAGAAAGGAACTGCAAAGAAGGAGAGACAGAGAAACAGAAGGGCTCAGGAATAAGAAGGTGGAAGGGACCCTAAGAACCCACGAGAATCCAGGGTGCAGGGTCAGGCAGATTAAGGGTACCGGATCCCAAGTTGGTGGAGGAGAAACAACCCTCAGCCAAAGACCGGTCGTCGTGATCATATATTGGTGCGACACCTCATCAAACCTGCTAGGAAGGCACCATATAGGACAGCGGAGGACGGGGCCCACGTTTAACCGCACAGGTCTGCGGCAGCTGGACAAAAGTGGGTCACTGGTGAGGCGGCCAGAGAAAGGATAAAAGGGGGTCCTGTGCCATGCTCCTGAACTGCCTGGGAGTTGACCGAGCCCCACACCTGGTGGACGCAGCACGGTTCGGGCAGTCATTGCCAGCTGAAGTGACTTGGAAACTAACTGTGAGTAAAGACCCTGGACTGTAACTTGTTGTCTGTGTGCTCCTTCGCGCCTCCAGCACTATCGGTACCGGGACTCTCGCTACCATCACTCCCACCATCCGCTACACTGCCCTGGGGCCGCACTCTTCCCGTGGGGAGTCACACCATCTCAGCTGCACACGTCATCAGCCCCAGCGGACTGCCTCGCAGCGGCGGTTCCTAATAACCGCAATCCACGGGTGGCGTAGTCGGACATTATCTAAAGCACGTAGCAGACTACCATTGGCCTGACCACCCTGAGCCGCGGGACCGGGCCGCCACTACTACTACCCCCATCGTTCCCCTATCGCCCGGATCCGCGTGCCCCACGGCCCAGGGGGCGAGTCAGCTTTGGCGTAGTCGGCAGGATCGTGACCAACCCGCCACAAACGGGTATTGCGTGCCTGAAGAGAATTACACATGTACCTTAAAAAGAAGTTTCCCGCCGTCCGGAGTCGTTTCCCGCCATCCGGAGCCGATTCCCGCCATCAGACGCCATCTTGGACCGTTTCCCGCCATCTTCATCCGTCTTTCCCGCCCTGGCAGAGCGGACGCCATTATGGGCGCACCAAAAGACAGCAGGAAGCCACCTCCCATCGTGAGCCAGGTCCCAGAATGGCGCCAAAGAAGAAGCCCGCCCCCACCAGCCATGAATGCAGCAGTGGAGATGTCCATCAACATGGGGGGGCTGCCCCTGAAAGTGATTGTCAGCAGAATGCCCCAGGACCACCCCCTCTGGGGGCGGAAAGAGAAGAAAACTGTGGGGCAGGGCGCGGTCTGGATCAGTCTGGCCAGGCCGCACCCGAAGATAGAGACAGGAACCAGCTCCAGCGCCCTGGCGCGTGGCCTGCTGCAGGCCGAATCCCCATGCAGCTTCACGGAGCTGCTAGCACACCTCCCCAAGGAAGACCCCGAGTATGTGCGGGCTGCGCTGGAGGAGCTGGACCGGAGGATGGTCCGGGCGCAGCAGGACGTGATCGCCGGATGGAAGAAGGAAGTGGCCCGGCGGGCCGTGATCCTGCAGCAGGAGGCGCCGTCGACATCCAGCGGCACACCAGCCACCGAGGGCAGTGAAAGCAAAGCGGAGGCAGAGGACGACGCCGCGGAGGAGGCCGCGACAGCAGAGGCAGGTAACGGAGACGCCCCTACCCCGAACCCTGGGGACGCCGACCTGCCCCTGCACCCTGTTGCGGAGCCCAACGTACCTGAACCCGCCATCGACACCGTGCCTCCACCGCTACCAACCGGTTCCCAGGCCATCGACACCACCAGCGAGCCCCGCCCCACGCCGTGCCCTCTGACCCCGGGCGTGATCAGCAGACCACAATCGCAGGCCCGGTCGCAAGGCCTAGCGCCCCCGTACGCCGCCCGTCGACGCGAGTACTGCCGCCAACAGCTGGAGGTGTTCGAGAGGGAGCAGCGGGAGCGGCGCATGAAACAGGAGAAGCTGCAGGCCCAAAGTGCGGAGCAGAAGATGAAGGCCCGACGAGATCCCCGAGCTGCCCGCGGTCCCCGAGTAACCGGGACTGTCGTGAAATTTCACATGAAACATGGCTGCGGTTTCATCCGAGACCCTGAGACCATCAGTGACGTGTTTGTGACCAGGAGAGATGTGGAGAGTCACCTACCGGAAGGCCATCGTGGGCGGGATCTATTCCCAGGCGACGTGGTGTCTTACACCCGACACCAAGGCGTGAAGGGATGGTACGCCCTACACGTCCGCCGAGTAGTAGAGGAGGAGGAACAACACTACTCGGACGCCGAGTACCAGGAGGGCCTGGACGGGCCTGAAGATCCGTATGAGGAGGAAGAAGGAGCGTCACGAAGACACCGTTACCAGTGAACGGTAAAGTGGCATTGTAAATAGTTACCCGTAAGGGTGCAAAAGGAACTGTGTGGGACTGTTTCAAATTGAGTGTGGTCCCCGTTGGGACTGATATAGGACTGTTTGACTGTTGCCCTATCCCCTAAGTAACCTGGCTGAGGACTGAGAACAGCCATCCCTCTTCCCCTAACAGGCTGAGGACTGTGAGCAGCCATTTCCCTTCCCAAAACTGGCCGAGGACTGAGAGCGGCCACCCCTTGTATATAGTTGCGCTTCCTAAAGCGCCCCCTACTGGTTTTATAAAAAGACTGCAACGTCTACCTCTAGTCTACAAATTTGCTGGACTGTTGCACTTAGAAGAAGAAGGAACACCTGGTCGCAAGTTGCACCGCGACCATGAACCAAGAATACAAGAATGTGCTTTAATTAAAAATGTTTTAGATTTTATATGCTGCTAAATAGTAATGTGAAAGTTTTCTATAATGTTTTATACAAAAGAGTTCCAGAAGTATTAGTACGTGTTTTATAATAGTGTGACAAGAAAAGAAAAGTGTGTCCCATAAAGGGAGTTGAACAATGTCGTCCGTTTCTAAATGTAAAAAGTTATTGAAAAAGTTTTGCATGTCCTGTAAATAACTGTTTTTGCTCTTTTCCAGCCCGAGGACGTGCTGTGCTTTACCAGGGGGGAATGTAGCGCCCTGAGGGCTCGGCCGCTACAGGGGTATTGCACCTCAGACCAGAGGTGTGATATTCCACTCCCGGGTAAGGATGGAGTATGGACCAGGGCTCAGTTACCTGCATGCAGCACACACACCCCATTTCCCAGGGACAGCTCAACGGTGCTCCCACTAGACAGAAGTGCAGGCACGACCGACCATGTCCCTGCTGGAGTGGGGAGGGAGGGGTGGAACACCCAGTGCTGTAGGGGCAGATAGGGGTTGGTTCCTGAGCGTAGGTAGGAGCCCATTGGTTGCTGGTCACCTGGGCTCATGGCTAGAGGGAGGTATAAAAGGGAGCAGCCATCTTAGATCTTGGTTCGTTCAGTTCTGTGGAGAGGAGAAGACAGGGAGCAGCAGCTCAGGCTGAGTGCTGCTCCAGAGGCAGGCCTAGGGAAGAGGCCGGAGCCTGAGAGAAGAAGGAGAAGTGGGCCTAGAGAAGAGGCCAAGGAGGAGGTGAAGGGGAGCTGAGATTCTAGCTCATCTCAGCTCCAAGAGAAAGGAACAGGAGCAGAAAGGAACTGCAAAGAAGGAGAGACAGAGAAACAGAAGGGCTCAGGAATAAGAAGGTGGAAGGGACCCTAAGAACCCACGAGAATCCAGGGTGCAGGGTCAGGCAGATTAAGGGTACCGGATCCCAAGTTGGTGGAGGAGAAACAACCCTCAGCCAAAGACCGGTCGTCGTGATCATATATTGGTGCGACACCTCATCAAACCTGCTAGGAAGGCACCATATAGGACAGCGGAGGACGGGGCCCACGTTTAACCGCACAGGTCCGCGGCAGCTGGACAAAAGTGGGTCACTGGTGAGGCGGCCAGAGAAAGAATAAAAGGGGGTCCTGTGCCATGCTCCTGAACTGCCTGGGAGTTGACCGAGCCCCACACCTGGTGGACGCAGCACGGCTCGGACAGTCATTGCCAGCTGAAGTGACTTGGAAACTAACTGTGAGTAAAGACCCTGGACTGTAACTTGTTGTCTGTGTGCTCCTTCGCGCCTCCAGCACTATCGGTACTGGGACTCTCGCTACCATCACTCCCACCATCCGCTACACTGCCCTGGGGCCGCACTCTTCCCGTGGGGAGTCACACCATCTCAGCTGCACACGTCATCAGCCCCAGCGGACTGCCTCGCAGCGGCGGTTCCTAATAACTAGTGTTGAGCCACCCCCGTAGTGTTCGAGTTCGGTTCGGTTCGTCGAACACCCGTGTGTTCGCCGAACTGTTCGTCGAACTGTTCGTCGAACACCTTCGAACACCGTTAAAACCAATGGCAGGCAAACAAAAACACATAGAAACACATAGAAAACACCTTCAAAGGTGTCCAAAAGCTGACAAACTGCTCAGAAGACATAACTAACACATGGAAAAGTGACAAGTACATATAGTCATGCGAAAATAAAAGAGGTGGAGGAGTAAAAGGAGGGGGAGACACAGATATAGGCATGTCATGCCCTTCTAAAATCCAAAAAGTGAGAAGCCGACACGGCCAGTCCGCTCCTGCCCGTGCCACCTCCGTGTCGCCGGGTTTGTGCCAGAGCCGCGGTGAACCCTGACGGCCAGCCCCCCTCTCCCAATACTGGTGCCTGTCCGCTGGTGGGTCGAGCGAGCCCCCCTGTGGTGGAGGCAGCTCTAAGCTTTTTAATTTAAATTGTCTCTCTAATTTGAATGAATACACTTTAAATCCATTTACAAGGATCTATTGGAGGGCAAGTCTCATGCCAGCAGCCGCGTAATTCCAGCTCCAGTAGCGTCCACTAAAGCTGCTGCAGTTAAAAAGCTTTTATAAGGATCGAGCTCGGCTGTCCACCGCAAGGCATCCTACTGCCAGTCCCAGCCCCTATGCCTTGGGGTGCCTCCTGATGCTCTTCACTAAGTATCCCATGGTCCCGAATCATTTCCTTTGAAAAAATTAAGTGTCTAAACTACAGGTGGTGTAGCTTGCTTAACAGCCGGGATAATCCGCTGACTAGCAGACACTGCTACTAGGCACAAAGTATTTCCTGGGCTAGATGCAGTTAAAAATTTGTAATTAGATACTCTCGTTGGATGCTGAGAAAGCATTCCATAGAGTCTCCTGGCACGCCATATATGATTCTCTTAAAAAGCTTGGGGTAGGGGTCTAGGGGACCCTTTTATAGCCAAAATCACGGCCCTGTATCGCAATACGTCACCTAGGCTGAAGATAAATGGAACTGTAGCACCCTGAGGGCTCGGTTGCTACAGACGTATTGCACCTCACCCAGAGGTGTGATATCTCACTCTCAGGTAAGGATGGAGTGTGGATCAGGACCCGACACCTGCATGCATTACACCACATTGCCGTGGGGCAGGGCGACCAATATGCCCCTGAGATGGGCACGACAGTCCCTGTCCCTGGCTGGAGTGGGGGGAGGGAACACTGAGGAAGGGGAACCCTGTAGTGCAGGAGCAGGGAGGAAGCAGTTCCTGGGTGCATTGAGAAGGGAGTATAAAAGGTGGGCACCATCTTAGTTCAGTGCAGAGAAGTCTGAGCAGAAGTGGCAGGGAGCAGGGGCTCTGCATGAGCTCTGCTCCGGAGGCGGGCCTAGTAACAGAGGCCCAGGCTTGGAAGAGGGAGAAGGAAGGAAGAGGAGCGGAGAAGGCTCCAGGAACGAGGAATGAAGGGATCCCAGGGGTGCGGACGGGCGAGTCGCCACCGCACGCCCGAATCCACCTGCGTGGAGGGGTCAGGCCAAAGGGGGAGACCGGTCCCCGAACTAGTGGAGGCAGGAAACGACCCTCAGCTAGAAACCGGAGGCTCTGACATTTTATGTGGCGCAGCCCCTCGCTACACCCGCTAGGAAGGCACCACATAGGGTCAGGGAAACTGGCGCCAAGTTTACCAAGAGGAGGCCCGAGGCAGCCGGACAGAAGTGTTGGTAAGAAAGGCCAGACAAAGGACACACAAAGGGGGTCCTGTGAAGTGCTCCAAAGTTATCTGGGAGTTGTCTGAGCCCCTCACCTGGTGAGCACAGTACGACGTGGGCAGCCGTTACCTGCAGACGTGGTCTGGATAATAAGAACTGTGAGTAAAGGCCCTGGACTGCATCACTGGCTCCGTGTCGTTACTGCTGTGCCCTGCACCATCACCCCCATCCTCCGCATACACTGCCCTGAGGCTATACTCCTCCCGTGGGGAGTTATGCTACGCTCTGCTGCACCCACAACACCAGCCTCAGCGGTCTGCCCTGTAGCAGCGGTTCACTCTGACCGCAATCCACGGGTGGCGTAGTCGGACATTTAAACATCAAAACCACATAAATAGTTCCGCCACTGGTTTGACCGCCCTGAGCCACGGAACCGGGTCGCCGCCACGAAGACTACAACCACCAGCATCCACCAAAAAGGGTCCGGCTCCGGGTGTCCCAAGGCCCATGGGGTGCGTCAGAACATTTTCATCACCTTTCACAATCACCAATGGGACAAGGCAGGGATGTCCTCTGTCCCCTCTCTTATACATCCTAGTGACGGAGCACCTGCTCTCATCAATTCGCCATAACCCCAATATTAGGTGGATTGAGGTGGGAGGCACCGAGTACAAGTGCTCTCTATTTGCTGATGATGTCCTAGTATATATCACTCAATCACATATATCCATCCCTGCTGTTATGGCTGAAATAGATCACTTTGTTACATGGTCAAATTTTAAAATCAATGCAGCGAAGTCTGAGGCCCTCGATGTCTCCCTCCCCAAATCCATATAGGATTCCATCCAGTCCAACTTTCCCTTTGCCTGTCCCTCACAGGGTATCAAATACTTAGGAATTCCTATTCATAGAGACCTCTCCCATCTATGTTATCTTAATTTTGGGCCCTTTATTGAACAACTCCATACAGACCACGGTTGGCAAGTTAGAACTGTAAGATTCACTACGTGAACCGCTGGTGTTTTGTGGAAAAGCACATGTACACTGCGTTCCAAATTATTATGCAAAAAGTGTTTAGGAGTGATAAGGGAAGAATTTGTTTGTTTGTCAGTTAAACTCATTGATGGTGATGTGTGTCAGGGCTCTTTATATCACTGTAAGCAATTCAGACACCTGTGCTAATTAGTTTGGCAGGTGTGTCCAATGAAAGGCAAGACTACTTAAGAAGGCTCTCTCACATTATTAAGCAGCCTACATTTTCTGCCAAAATGGGAAAGAAAAAGGATGTGTCGGCTGCTGAGAAGCAACAAATTGTGGAGTGTTTAGGTCAAGGCATGACTACAATCAACATTGTGCGATGATCAGGATGAAGTGTCTTGGCAATCAAGAAGTATGTAGCTGATTCACAGTACACACGTGTGCGTGCTGATAAGGGCAAATTGAGGACTCTTTCCTACAGGCAATTACGTCAGGTTGAAAGAGCAGCGGCAAAAAAGCCTTGTCATAGCAGCAGACAAGTTTTTGAAGCTGCTTGTGCCTCCAACGTCCCCCGAACAACAAGATGCAGGGTCCTTCAGAGGTTTGCAGCTGTGCATACGCCATCCTGTCGACCTCCTCTATCCACTTCACACAAGCAGAAACGGCTCCAGTGGGCCAAACATTACATGAAGACTGATTTCAAAACAGTTTTGTTCACGGATGAGTGCCGTGCAGCGCTCGATGGTCCAGATGGATGGAGTGGAGGATGGCTGGTTGATGGACACCCCACGCAAACACGGCTACAGCGCCAACAAGGAGGAGGTGGAGTAATGTTTTGGGCTGGAATCATGGGGAGAGAGATTGTCGGCCCCTTTAGGATCCCTGAAGGCGCTAAAGATGAACTCCATAATGTATGTGGATTTTCTCAAACAGCACTTCCTGCCATGGTTCAAGAAGAAGAACCGTGTATTTCACAGCAAGATCATTTTTCTGCATGATAATGCACCATCTCATGCTGCACATAAAACAACTGCATCTCTGGCTGATATGGGCATAAAAGGGGACAAACTTATGGTGTGACCCCCATGCTCCCCTGACCTCTACCCCATTCAGAACCTTTGGAGCATCATTAAAAGGAGTGTCTATGATGGCGGGAGGCAGTTCACATCTAAGCAACAGCTCTGGGAGGGTATTCTGTCCTCATGCAAAACAATTGAAGCAGAAACCATCCAAAACCTGACAAATTCAATGGACGAGAGAGTTCAGAAGCTCCTTTCGAACAAGGGGTCCTATGTGAAAATGTAACATCACCTAGAATAAAGTTTTGAGTTGAAAACTGTTTGATTTCAGTTTCTAACAACCTGCTAATGCTTATAATTTCAAAAATGACCATTTTTTTGGTCTTTATTAAAATGAAAAGGTTGATCGAAAAGTTTGGGGGATCTAAGAGTGTGGCAATCCAGTAGTCATGATTACTTCGAATTCTGACAATATGAGGGTCATGCTGCAGGTAGTGCAGCAAGAAGGCACTTATGTGTCTTGCGCATCTCGGAGCCCCAAAATTATTTTCCGGGCTAGATGCAGCTAAAAATTATTTTTAATTTTAAATCTGGTGAAGCTTTAGTATAGATGGCCTAATAGGATCAGTGCTGCACACTGCTACAAAGCCCAAATTATTTTCCAGTCAAGATACAGATAAACATGATTAGTAATTTGAAAGCTTAAAACGGTTGGTAGGGTGATTTTAACCAATCATCAAGCTTTTACTCTCCCCAGGATGACACAGGGGTAGAAAAGTCGTTTCGGATCCATGATTTGTTCATCTTTATGAACGTGAGTCTGTCTACATTATCAGTGGAGAGCCGCGTGCGCTTATCTGTCAGCACACCACCAGCAGCGCTGAACACACGTTCAGACAGAACGCTGGCTGCGGGGCATGACAAGATCTCCAAGGCGTAAGTGGCTAGCTTTGGCCATTTATCCAGATTGGAAGCCCAAAAAGAGCAAGGGTCCAGTGACACAGTCGTGGCTTCAATGTTTACTTGGAGATACTCCTGTACCATCGTCTCTAGGCGTTGACTATGTGTCAGACTTCTTGTCTCCTGTGGCCTTGCAAAGGATGGGCTAAAAAAGTGGTGAAATGATTCCGCAAAATTGATGTTACCAGCAGATACTGTGGTTCTGTTACGGTTTGAGTGCTGAACACTTGACGGTCCCACGGTTGGCAAGTTGGAACTGTGAGATTCACTACGTGCACCACTGGTATTTTGTGGAAAAGCACATGTAAGATTCTGCAACAGTCTCTGCTGATACTCCTGCATGCGTGCATCCCTTTCTATGGCAGGAATAATTTCTGCAAATTTACTTTTGTACCGGGGATCTAACAGTGTGGCAACCTAGTAGTCAGGATTATTTCTAATTCTCACAATTCGAGGGTCATGTTGCAGGTAGTGCAGCAAGGAGGCACTCATGTGTGTTGCGCATCCAGGAGCACCAAGTCCCTGTTGTGTTGGTGGCGAGGTAACAATCATGCTTCCTTCCTCTGTCCTCTCCCCCCAACCTCGCACAACAGAAATGTGATCAAGGTCTCCCTCATCTGATGAGTCTTCCATCAGTTCGTCCTCCACTTCTTCCTGGGCTCCTGCACCTTCCTCACTAGTTTGGCTGCTACCATGCGCCCTGGTAAAACCATCTCCCCCACCCTCACATGCCTGCCGCCTTGGTGCTGCCGACCGTCTGGACCTTGCAGATGTTAGCCCTTCCGCATACAACTCCTCCTCCTCTACTTCCTCCACCTCCTCTTGTGCCACCACCTGACTCCGAATTCTGTTTAACATGTGCTCCAGCATGTAAATCACCGGAATAGTCATGCTGATAATGGCATCGTCAGCACTAAACATCTTCGTCGCCATTTCAAAACTGTGCAGAAGGGTGCATAGGTCACTGATCTGAGACCACTCCTCCAGCGTGATTTGCCCCACCTCTGAATCTCGTTGGCCCAGGCTATACGTCAGAACGTATTGCACCAGGGCTTGTCGGTGCTGCCACAGTCGCTGCAACATGTGCAGAGTTGAATTCCACCGGGTAGGCACATCGCATTTTAGCCGGTGAAGTGGCAGGCCCAACGACTTCTGTAGAGATGTAAGTCGCTGAGCTGCGGGATGCGAACGGCGGAAGTGAGCACACAGCGACCGTGCCCTCTGCAGAAGGCCATCTAGTCTGGGATAGTGGGCTAAAAATTGCTGGACAACCAGGTTCAACACGTGAGCCATACAAGGCACGTGTGTGACATTGCACCCAGGTTTGCAGCATTGTCGCACACGGCCTTCCCTGGTTTCAGGTCCAGTGGAGACAACCATTCATGAAATTGGTTCTCCAGAGCTGACCACAACTCCTCAGCTGTGTGACTCACATTTCCCAGACATTTCAATGTAAAAACCGCCTGATGACGTTGAGCCCTACTGCCAGCATAGTAAGGAGGTGTGCAGGATCCCTTCTGCGCAGTTAGAAAGCTTGTGGCATGACCAGACAGGCTTTGGGTGCAGGTGGAAGACCGAGAGGAGGTTGAGGAGGCAGAAGCAGTGGAGGAACTTTGACATAAAGAGGATTGACGCACAACTCGTGGGGACGGCAAGACTTGGACAGCAGCCCCTTGTCCTGCTGTCACCATAGTTACCCAGTGCCCAGTCAGCGACATGTAACGCCCCTGTCCATGCCTACTCGTCCAAGTGTCTGTGGTGAAATGCACCCTGTCACACACAGAGTTTCTCAAAGAAGCGGTGATGTTGTGTGCGACATGCTGGTGGAGCGCAGGCACACCTTTCTTTGAGAAGTAGTGACGACTGGGCATCTGGTACTGGGGCACTGCGACGGACATAAGGTCTTGAAAATCCTCTGTGTCCACCAGGCGGAAAGGCAGCATTTCTGTAGCCAAGAGCTTGCAGATGGTGAAATTCAACCTCTTAGCTTTCTCATGGCTAGGAGGAAATGGTCTTTTACTTGTCCACATCTGAGGGACCGAGGGCTGGCTATTGTGCTTAGACGGGGTTGATAAGGGTGTCCCCGGCAAACTGCCGGTCTGTGAGGAAGATGCAGGCGGACATGTTAGGTTGCCTTGATCCAAAGGTGGTGCTATCGATGTCGGACAGCGCTCAACACCAGCTGGTGTTCCCACCTCCAAAGAAAATGATGACCTGCCAATCACGCTGGCTGTTGCGGGTAAAGAGGTGGCAGGTCTGCGCCCCAAAACAGGTGTGACTGCTGTCCCCCCAGTCACAGAGGATGAAGAGGCCGCGGATGCACAAGATATGGCAGACGGTGGTTGGCCCGGCCGGCTAGACCGCATTGTAACACACTGAGCTTCCCACTGCAACTTATGCTTCATGTCCATGTGCCGGTTCATGCATGAAGTACTCAAACTATGTATTTTTTGGCCTCTACTTAGCTTTTGCTGACAAATGTTACAGATAACACGAGTTGGGTCATCTTTATCGATCTGAAAAAATGCCCAGGCTATGCAAGGCTTAGCACCCATGCGACCTGAAGAGCCACCACGACTTGTGGTGAGAGGCAGAGTTGTGTTTGAGGATGCAGTTGTTGACGTGCTTCCAGTACTACGTCTCTGTCCAGGAAGGCACAACCTGACCTCGTCGTCAGTAGCATCTTCCTCCACCTCCTCTGCTGACCTCATCTCTTGGCTGACTGTGGGTTGACAGTAAGTGGGATCTCCAACCTCATCATCATCACCCTGTGCGTTATCACACCCGTCGTCCTCAGAGCCAACCTGTTCCTGCCCTGACAAAAAACTAAAGTTGTCGCTCCAATCAGGTCTTATCATCGTCTTCCTCATTGTCTCCACCAACAGGAGTTACAGTTTGGGAATGAGGGTCTACATTATGGTCAGAACCTTCTGCGTCTGGTCCTGGATCCGACTCATAAAGATTCTGGGCATCAGTGCAGATCATTTCCTCGTCTGGATTCACAGAAGCGCTGGAGTCGACCTCTGATTCCCAGGCTATAGTATGAGTAAACAGATCTGCAGACTCAACCATCTGTTCTACCTCATACTCAGACGGGCAGCTGGAGATTTGGGAGCTGTGAGGAAGCAAGTGCGATTTGGGTGACACCTTTGAGGACTGGAGTATTTGTGATGTTGAAGTTGATGTGGAGGAGAGCCCACTTAAAGGAGCACTTGATATCCGTTGAAGCACCTGCTGTTTTTGTGCCTCATCTGGAATTTGTAGCGATTGGCGTGGCCGTAAGAAAGGGATCTTATCACATTGTCCGCTAAAAGAAGTAGACATTTTAGTTTGGCTGGAAGATGGTCTTTCTTCTGCAGATGTTACTGTTGCTTTAACACCTACCCCACGGACACAACCTTTTTTCCCCTTCCCAACACGCCTATTCCCCTTTCCACCAGCAGCAGGCCTTTTTCCACTCATTTTGGTGGTTAACTAATTCACAACTCTGGAGTTGTTTGCACAAAAAAACAATGGATGGTAACCGAGCAGAGCTGAGTGGCCAAACTGTGGTATTAGGCCAAAACTATTGGCTGGGTTAGATGCAGAAAAAAATTATATTCAATTTGCAACCTGATGGAGGTCAGTATAGATGGACTAATACAACAAGTCCCACACACAGCTAGAAGCCCAATATTTTTTCAGAGGTAGATGCAGAAAAAAATATATTCAGTTTGCAACCTGATGGAGGTCAGTATAGATGGACTAATACAACAAGTCCCACACACAGCTAGAAGCCCAAATATTTTTTCAGAGGTACTGTAGATGCAGATAAAAATTATTTTTAATTTGCAACCTGATGGAGGTCAGTATAGATGGACTAATAGAGAAAGTCCGACACACTACTAGAAGGCCAAATATTTTTTCAGAGCTAGATGCAGAAAAAAATTATATTCAGTTTGCAACCTGATGGAGGTCTGTATAGATGGATTAATAGAACAAGACCCACACACAGCTAGAAGCCCAATATTTTTTCAGAGGTAGATGCAGAAAAAAATATATTCAGTTTGCAACCTGATGGAGGTCAGTATAGATGGACTAATACAACAAGTCCCACACACAGCTAGAAGCCCAATATTTTTTCAGAGGTAGATGCAGAAAAAAATATATTCAGTTTGCAACCTGATGGAGGTCAGTATAGATGGACTAATACAACAAGTCCCACACACAGCTAGAAGCCCAATATTTTTTCAGAGGTAGATGCAGAAAAAAATATATTCAGTTTGCAACCTGATGGAGGTCAGTATAGATGGATTAATACAACAAGTCCCACACACAGCTAGAAGCCCAATATTTTTTCAGAGGTAGATGCAGAAAAAAATATATTCAGTTTGCAACCTGATGGAGGTCAGTATAGGTGGACTAATAGAACAAGTCCCACACACTGCTAGAAGGCCAAATATTTTTTCAGAGCTAGATGCAGAAAACAATTATATTCAGTTTGCAACCTGATGGAGGTCAGTATAGATTGATTAATAGAACAAGACCCACACACAGCTAGAAGCCCAATATTTTTTCAGAGGTAGATGCAGAAAAAAATTATATTCAGTTTGCAACCTGATGGAGGTCAGTATAGATGGATTAATAGAACAAGACCCACACACAGCTAGAAGCCCAATATTTTTTCAGAGCTAGATGCAGAAAATAATTATATTCAGTTTGCAACCTGATGGAGGTCAGTATAGATGGATTAATAGAACAAGACCCACACACAACTAGAAGCCCAATATTTTTTCAGAGGTAGATGCAGAAAAAAATATATTCAGTTTGCAACCTGATGGAGGTCAGTATAGATGGACTAATACAACAAGTCCCACACACAGCTAGAAGCCCAATATTTTTTCAGAGGTAGATGCAGAAAAAAATATATTCAGTTTGCAACCTGATGGAGGTCAGTATAGATGGACTAATACAACAAGTCCCACACACAGCTAGAAGCCCAATATTTTTTCAGAGGTAGATGCAGAAAAAAATATATTCAGTTTGCAACCTGATGGAGGTCAGTATAGATGGACTAATACAACAAGTCCCACACACAGCTAGAAGCCCAAATATTTTTTCAGAGGTACTGTAGATGCAGATAAAAATTATTTTTAATTTGCAACCTGATGGAGGTCAGTATAGATGGACTAATAGAGAAAGTCCGACACACTACTAGAAGGCCAAATATTTTTTCAGAGCTAGATGCAGAAAAAAATTATATTCAGTTTGCAACCTGATGGAGGTCAGTATAGATGGATTAATAGAACAAGACCCACACACAGCTAGAAGCCCAATATTTTTTCAGAGGTAGATGCAGAAAAAAATATATTCAGTTTGCAACCTGATGGAGGTCAGTATAGATGGACTAATACAACAAGTCCCACACACAGCTAGAAGCCCAATATTTTTTCAGAGGTAGATGCAGAAAAAAATATATTCAGTTTGCAACCTGATGGAGGTCAGTATAGGTGGACTAATAGAACAAGTCCCACACACTGCTAGAAGGCCAAATATTTTTTCAGAGCTAGATGCAGAAAAAAATTATATTCAGTTTGCAACCTGATGGAGGTCAGTATAGATGGATTAATAGAACAAGACCCACACACAGCTAGAAGCCCAATATTTTTTCAGAGGTAGATGCAGAAAAAAATTATATTCAGTTTGCAACCTGATGGAGGTCAGTATAGATGGATTAATAGAACAAGACCCACACACAGCTAGAAGCCCAATATTTTTTCAGAGCTAGATGCAGAAAAAAATTAGATTCAGTTTGCAACCTGATGGAGGTCAGTATAGATGGATTAATAGAACAAGACCCACACACAGCTAGAAGCCCAATATTTTTTCAGAGCTAGATGCAGAAAAAAATTAGATTCAGTTTGCAACCTGATGGAGGTCAGTATAGATGGACTAATAGAATGATGCTATGCCCAAAAGATTTTACTTCACTAGGTGCAGTAAAAAAATTGGTATTCTATACACAGGTGGTATATCTTGCAACACAGATAGGCTACTCCACTGACTAACACACTCTGCAATAGGCCAAAAAGGATTAGCTTTGCTAGATTCAGCCAAATGCTGTGAAAAAAACTTGCACAGCACTGGCACAGACCTGCCTGGCAAAAACTGATAGGAACTGATGTAACCTAGTCCTGAAAAGGACTCCAATTACAATTAGTCTTTACTCCCACAACCTATCTATTTAAGAGCACAGACCTGCCTGATAAAAGTCGTAGGAAATGCTGTAACCTAGTCCTTAAAAGGACTGCAATCACAACTATTCCCTACTCCCAAGCTATCTGTATATTTGTGCGAAAATTGGCTTGAAATTAACAAGGTATAGCGCACACAGCAACAGCGGTGTCGTCTAACACGCAGCTGCAGCAGTGAGAAAATGGTGGCGACGGGGAAAATGGCTTGGTCTTATAGAGCAAGGACATGTGACATACACTGCCAATGACACATGCCCTTGCTTGTGTGAAAAAAAGCACTTCGCTCCGTGTGTGCGCTGCTGATAGGCTGACAGATTGCACCTCCCCACTGTAAATGCGGGAAAGAGAAAAAAAAATGGAGATCTTCATTGTTCCTGCAGAGATCCATCCCCTGCCCCTCCCCCCACCCCGCTGTACACTCAAACTGCGTATTAACATTAATTTTCATCATTACTGAGAAAAAATCCAGTTATGATTTTGGTGCACGAACAGTTATCGAACATAACCTCGAACAGCCGAATTTTTCTCAAATTGTTCGTGTTCGCCGAACGGCTCGAACACCGCCCAAAACAGCTCGAATTTGAGATTGGCGAACAGTTCGAGTAGAACAACGCTCATCTCTACTAATAACCGCAATCCACGGGTGGCGTAGTCGGACATTATCTAAAGCACGTAGCAGACTACCATTGGCCTGACCACCCTGAGCCGCGGGACCGGGCCGCCACTACTACTACCCCCATCGTTCCTCTATCGCCCGGATCCGCGTGCCCCACGGCCCAGGGGGCGAGTCATATCCAGAAGCCGCACTGTCTGCACCTGCACCAGTATCCGGTCCTGCCTGGGACTCCGAACCTCAACCAGCGTCCCTGACCTTGGGGTCAGCTGCTACAGCCCCGGACACTGACCTAGAGCGGTATCTGGTGGCTACCTGCAGCTCAAGCCTGACCTCGTAATCAGAGGCTCAAGTGAAAACAAGGTAGCTGCTTAGTTACGCCCTTCCAGGGTAAGCCCTACCAGTGGCGCAGTGTTTCCACCAGCCACCAGCGTGACACCTGTCACACTGCCACCATAGTCTACCAATCAACTGTTCTATCATCCTTCAAGGATATTTCATTCACTAGGCCCCACACTGCCACATGGGGCATGATGGACATCAGTAACATGCATCATGCGTATGCGGTCACGTCTGGCATGTGAGCATCGAGCACAGACAGTGGAAGACCCCACAATGGAAGATACAAGACAAAAGACAGAAGAGTTGATGACCTAGAAGAGTCGAGTGTAACATTTTTGAACACTTTCTGGGCCCTCTATAATCCAACAAAATAGCAGCTGTCCTGTCATTTTGCTGGATTCACCCAAAACAAAATCACAAAAAATAAATTTGATTCACCTTTATCAATTCACTCATCTCTGTTGGTTACCTCAATTTGAAATGCTTGAGTTCCTTCACTCTTCTAGCTTTGATAAAGTCATCTTCTTTATCTAGGTAGTCTTCTAATTCATAAACCAGGAGGCCTCTTTTTTTCTTACATGAACAGGATCCACCTGATAGAAAACTAGAGAATAGAATACAAAATATATACATAAAGAACCGATATTTCATGCTTAGAAAAAAACTGGGTAAATCTGGAAAGTCAACGCCTGCCCAGAGTTTAGAAATTATATTTGTTTGCCCAGCACCAATCACAAAGAACACGTTGCTGACATTTTTAGAAGGCACATCCTGCACCCAGCTGTCTCTGTGTCACCCCAGGCCTGGATGCTACAAATAATAAAGGCTGTATCTGAGAGCAGGAGGGAGGTTCCCTGGTTAGGAACAATTAGCATGCAGAACCTCCTGTCCCAGGCCAGTAGGGGGAGCAGGCTGCCCTATAAAAGCTGGAACTGGGGGCAGGGTTAGAGAGACCTGGGAGACCTGAGACCGTGACAGAGTCTAGGCCCAGAGAGTAAGGGTCAGCAGCAGGCTGAGGAGGTCGTGAGGCAGTGGAGGAACTGCTAGCCAGGGACGTACGGCGCTGAGAGCCTGTCCTGGCAGAAAGCGAGAATTACCTACCGGACATTGGGGTCCGAGGCTGTAAAGACTCTAAGTCCGGCAGCAGAGAACCAATCCGCGAGGGATTTCATGTCCTTTGGCCTAAAAAGCCCGGAGGCTCTGCCACAACAGAAGGGACCAGCAAAGCCAAGAGAGGCCAGAGGTAAAAGGAGCCCAAGTTGCAAGCCATACGGGTGAGAATACACGGCACGCTCAGGGACGTGGGCTATTTTACCACTAAGAGGGGAATAGTCAGAAAGAGCATAGAGAGCACGGTAGGCCTACACCCTCACCTTGACCAGAGGGGCTTCCCGAGTGTTCTCAGACATCCAGGCCCCCTTCTAGCCGGTACTGTTGTTGGGTCATTACCATCTGTTATAATAAAGACCCTGAACTGTTTAAGCGGACTCTGCATTCTGACCATCGCGGCCGGAACTATCACCCCCAACATCCACCTACACTGCCCTGGGGCTACACTCCTCCCGTGGGGAGTTATACCATTCCTGTGCTGCTCACCAACACCAGCCCCAGCGGTCTGTCCTGCAGCGGCGGTTATCCCTGACCGCAATCCACGGGTGGCGTAGTCGGACTTCCACATGAATATATATATATATAAAGAGACTGCCACCATTTCAGCTTGACACCCTGAGCACGGGACCGGGTTGCCACTACTACCCCCACTAGCACCGCGCAACCTAGAGACCCAGTCTTGAGTACCACACGGCCCAGGGGGCGAGTCAGCTTTTTGGCGTAGTCGGCAGGATCGTGACCAACCCACCACAAACGGGTATTGCGTGCCTGAAAAGACTTTATATTCACCTGAGTGAAGTTTCCCGCCATTCGGGGCCATTTCCCACCAAAAGGCGCCATCTTCGGGATGCCGCACGGGAAGAAGAGGGGCGTGGACACCAAAACCACGCGAGACCTGAAGCCCCCCCCCTTACGTCCGAACGCTGCGCAAGGTCCTGGAAGGAGAGAGAGCGACGCTGACGTCACCAGGACGCGACGCAAGGTCCTCGCCCAGAGCAGTGCTAGCGGAACCGCGGCCTACGGAAGAGGATCAACGGAAGGTAGGCCATGGTTAACTAGGGGGGAGGAAGACGTCGGAAGCGGAGGGGCCCACTACCACCAGCGTGGCTGCAGCAGCGGTGATGCCGTTTTCCATGCCCTATATCCCCGGAGCGGCCTGGCTGCCCCAGTACTCAGGGGAATCCCATACATTAAGTGACTTTAACCGGTTCCCGACCGCCCACTGTAGATAAACGTTGGCACTTGCTGGGCTCTGTGCAGCGCCGACGTTTAAAAACGGTGGGTGGTCTCGCAGCGCTCAGGACCCCCAGGGTCCTGAAAGCACTGCGATTCCAGTGCAGAGCGTTAGCTCTGACAGGGGACATCATCGGGACCTGATTGGATCAGGTCCCAGTGATGTTAACCCTTTGCTATGTTCTATATGCCGCGATCTATAGTGATAGCGGAATATAGAAGATAGACAGAGGAGAGGGGGTCGTCTTTCTTACCTCTCCGACGACCCCTGATACCTTCCAGGACCTGGGGTTGCTATGGCAGCTGGAGGTCACATGACCGCCTCCAGATCTGCCATATATGGTGTCCTGCCTGGCTCAGCCTGCAGCTGAAGCCTGGCAGGAGACTCTGACTGTGAAACAGTCAGCGAAGATCTCATGTAATGTAATACATGTCTATTACATTACATGAGATCAGTGATCTGAAAAATAAAAATTAATGTCCCATACAGGGACTAAGTAAAAATGTAAAAAAAAGTAAAAAAAATGTTTTTAAACTGTTAAAAAAAAATCACAAAATAAATAAAAATAAATAAATAAAATATTAAACCAATAAATCCGTATATTTATTACAAAACCAAAAAAAGTACACATATTTGGTATCGCCGCGTCCGAAACAACCCGAGCTATAAAACTGTCACACTAATTAACTGCTTCTGTGCACACCGTAATAAAAATAAATAAAAAACGGAGCAAAAAAATATGCTTTTTCATCATATCGCCAAACAAAAAGTGGAAAAAAATGCGATCAAAAAGCAAAATAGAAATAAAAATGGTACCGCTGAAAACGTCATCTTGTTCCGCAAAAAAAAAGCCACCATACAGCTCCATCAGCCGAAAAATAAAAAAGTTATAGCGCTCAGAATAAAGCAATGCAAAAAAATATTTTTTTCTATAAAATTGTTTTATTGTGTAAAAGCGCCAAAACATAAAAAAATATACAGTAAGTGTAGTATCGCTGTAAACGTACTGACCCGAAGAATAATGCTGCCTGATCACTTTTACCACACGCAGAACGGCATAAAAAAAACCCTCAAAAAACAATTCCTGAATTGTTGGTTTTTGTTAATTTTACCTCTCAAAAAACGGAATAGAAAGCGATCAAAAAATGTCACGTACCCAAAAATGGTACCAATAAAAATGTCAACTCGTCCCACAAAAAACAAGCCATCACATGACTCTGTCGGCCGAAATATGGAAAAATTATAGCTCTCAAAATATGGTGATGCAAAAACTAGATTTTGCAAAAAAAAGCGTCTTTTAGTGTGTGACAGCTGTCAGTCATAAAAACCCGATATAAATCTGGTATCTCTGTAATCGCACCGACCCGAAGAATAAAGTAATCTAATCAGTTATATCACACTAGGAACGGCGTAAAAAATAAATAAAACCAATTCTTCACCTGCTACTGATTTGTTTATTATGTCTCCCAAAGATCGCAGTAAGGCGTGTAAATCTCTGAAATAAGTGATTCAGCCGGAACCCATGACGGAAGATTCCCTGTAATGAGGCAGATATAGGCCACTGTGGACGCCGTCTAGCCTGGGATCCCACGGTGTCATTTGTTTTAGGCGTGCATAAAAGTGCGGTTGGCCACAGTTTTGTGCACTTCTGAAAAAAAGGACACCGCTAAACAGAGGCCAGACGGAGTCCAGAGTAACTCTGCTGCCTCATTACAGTGAATGGATCCCGCAGGGGTTTCATCTGAATTATATCACTTGGAAATTTAGATGGAAACCCCGATGTAAGTGCTCAGCCTAGAGCGCCGGATAAATGTTACGTAAAATGTTCCCAATAAAAGCTTCAACTCAGTCCTCAAAAAAAGCTAGTCCCCACTCAGGTCCGTCATTTGTTAAAAATATAAGGGACTTCCAAGTTACTGGTAGCAGAAAGGCTCTGGAAAAGCGAAATGGCCCTTGCCCCCCAAAAGAAATTCAGAAAATTTTGTGCTCCCAAATCCAAATTCCTATTCTACAATAATTTGTTCTCCAATTGTCAAATAGCACTCCGTCCCCCCCAGATCTCGCCGTATGGCTGAGCGGTACGATACAGCCACATATGGGGTATTGCCACGTTTAGGAGAAATTGTGTGACACATTTCAGCACCATTTTTACCCATTGCCCTGTGTGAAAATGTAAAATCTGAGGGTAAAACATTTTTTTGTGGTAAAAATATAATTATGCTTTTTTCACTGCCCAATGGTATAAATTTAAAAATTAAAAAATACTCACTACTTCCCTAGATGAATTCCTTGAGAGGTGTAGTTTACAAAATGGGGTCACTTGTAGGGGTTTCTACTGTTTCGGCATGTCAGCGACTCTTCAAATGTGACATGGTGTCTGCCACCTATCCCAGCCAACATAGCGCTCCTTTCTCTTCCGAACCCTGCCGTACACCAAAGCAGAGGTTTTCCCCCACATATGGGGTATCGGCGAACTCAGGAGAAATTGCACAACAAATTTCATGGTGCAATTTATCCTGTTACCCTTATGATAATACAAAATTAGGGAATGAAAAACATTTTTTGTGGGAAAAATGGGAAAATTTTATTTTTACGACACAATATTATAAACTTCTGTGAAGCAGCTGGGGGTGCAAGGTGCTCACCACACATTTAGATAAGTTACCTAATGGGTCTAGTTTCCAAAATGGTGGCACTTGTGGGGGGTTTCCACTGTTTAGGCACATTAGGGGCTCCCCGAATGCGACATGGCGTCCGCTAATTATTCAAACAAATTTTACATTCAAAAAGTCAAATGGCGCTCCTTCCCTTTCTAACCCTGCCATGCGCCCAAACAGTAATTTGCCTCCACATATGGGGTATCGGCGTGTTCAGGAGAAATTGCACAACAAATTTCATGGTGCAATTTATCCTATTACCCTTATGATAATGCAAAATTAAGGGATGAAAAACGGTTTTGTGGGAAAAATGTGAAAATTTTATTTTTACAGCTCAATATTATAATCTTCTGTGAAGCACCTTGGGGTTCAAGGTGCTCACCACACATCTAGATAAGTTCCCTAAGGGGTCTAGTTTCCAAAATGGTGTCACTTTTGGGTGGTTTCCACTGTTTAGGCACATCAGGGGCTCCCCAAATGCAACATGGCGTCCGCTAATTATTCAAACTAATTTTACATTCAAAAAGTCAAATGGCACTCTTTCCCTTTCAAACGCTGCCGTGAGCCCAAACAGTGGTTTGCCTCCACATATGGGGTATCAGCGTGTTCAGGAGAAATTGCACAACAAATTTCATGGTGCAATTTTTCCTATTACCCTTATGATAATGCAAAAGTAAGGGATGAAAAACGTTTTTGTTGGAAAAATGTGAAAATTTTATTTTTACAGCCCAATATTATAAACTTCTGTGAAGCACCTTTGGGTACAATGTGCTCACCACACATCTAGATAAGTTCCCTAAGGGGTCTAGTTCCCAAAATGGTGTCACTTGTGGGGGGTTTCCAAAGTTTAGGCACATCAGGGGCTCCCCAAATGCAACATGGCGTCCGCTAATTATTCAAACAAATTTTACATTCAAAAAGTCAAATGGCGCTCCTTCCCTTCCAAACCCTGCCGTGCGCCCAAACAGTGGTTTGCCTCCACATATGGGGTATCTGCGTGTTCAGGAGAAATTGCACAACAAATGTCATGGTGCAATTTTTCCTATTACCCTTATGATAATGCAAAATTAAGGGATGAAAAACGTTTTTGTGGGAAAAATGTGAAAATTTTATTTTTACAGCTCAATATTATAAACTTCTGTGAAGCACCTTGGGGTTCAAGGTGCTCACCACACATCTAGATAAGTTCCCTAAGGGGTCTAGTTTCCAAAATGGTGTCACTTGTGGGGGGGTTTCCACTGTTTAGGCACATCAGGAGCTCTCCAAACGCTACATGGCGTCTGCTAATTATTCAGACAAATTTTACATTCAAAAAGTCTAATGGCGCTCCTTCCCTTCTGAACCCTGCAGTGCGCCCAGACAGTGGTTTTCCCTCACATATGGGGTATCAGCACGCTCAAGAGAAATTGCACAAAAAAATTTGGGGTCCATTTTTTCCTGTTACCCCTGTGAAAATAAAAAAAATTGGGTCTAAAGTAACATTTTTGTGAAAAAAGTTAAATGTTAATTTTTTTCTTCCACATTCCAAAAATTCCTGTTAAACACCTCAAGGGTTAATAAAGTTCTTGAATGTGGTTTTGAGCACCTTGAGGGGTGCAGTTTTTAGAATGGTGTCACTTTTGGGTATTTTCTGTCATAAAGACCCCTCAAAGTGACTTCAAATATGATGTGGTCCCGAAAAAAATGTTTTTGTAAATTTTGTTGGAAAAAAGAGAAATCGCTGGTCAATTTTAACCCTTATAGCTCCCTAACAAAAAAAAATTTTGGTTCCAAAATTGTGCTGATGTAAAGTAGACATGTGGGAAATGTTATTTATTAACTATTTTGTGTGACATATCTCTCTGATTTAAGGGCATGAAAATTCAAAGTTTGAAAATTGAAAAATTTTCTAAATTTTCGCCAAATTTCCGATTTTTTCACAAATAAACGCAAGTTATATCGAAGAAATTTTACCACTATCATGAAGTACAATATGTCACGAAAAAACATCCTCAGAATCAGGGGAATACGTTGAAGCGTTCTAGAGTAATTACTTCGTAAAGTGACAGTGGTCAGAATTGAAAAAATTGGCCCGGTCACGAAGGCAAAAACAGGCTCTGGTGCGAAGTGGTTAAGGAAAGACTGCACAGTTTATTTAAAGTCTATCCCCTAACAGAAGAACAGAAAATCAGCATACTGACAGGGCAGTTAACTGGTGCGGCCCAGGGGGAGGTAAAATCATGGCCAGCAGAGGAGAAAAGGACTGTAAAGGACATTTTGACCCGGCTGCGGGGTACCTTTGACACCCGCACCTCAGCTGAAATTAAAATGCGGTTTTACGGATGTAAGCAGCGGACACAGGACAGCATCAGAGATTATGCCCTAAATTTACAGGAAGCCTTGGGAGCAATCAAACACGCTGACCCTGGCAGCGTGCAGGATACAGATAAACTATTGACTGACCAGTTCATAGAAGGTCTGCTGTCCAGCGCCCACAGAACCCAGCTGCGCCTCATGGTCCTACAGAACCCCGATTTGACTTTCGCACAGTTTAAAGAGAGGGCCATTCGGGTGCTCTGAGAACCCACACCAGGTGGCGCTGTAGCTTCCCGGCGTCCTTTACGTGGCATTATTTACCACCAGGAGGCGACGCCCTACCCATCAGGTCCAAGAACTAACAAAGAGTGTTGCTGCATTGACCAGGACCGTACAGTCGTTACAGATGGACCCGTCAGGACCAATCAAGCTGGCTTCCAGTCCGGAGGATGTCCCGTGGCCTCAACGGAGGAGGATCCCGTCGTTCAGAGGGAGGCCCACAGACCGTTACACTGAGGATGGACAGCCGATTTGCCGCCGTTGCAACCAGCCAGGACACATAGCCAGGTACTGTACTTTAAACGGGTCCGACTTGGGGCAGAGGGCCAACCCCCAGGCATAAGGTCACCAGGCCCGTCTAATTGGCGCGATAAGTACGTGGGGGGACGCCCGGTTTTACCCGTAGTGCTGGACGGTATCCCCCTGAGTGCACTGCTGGACACCGGGTCCCAATTGACTACCATCCCCTATGTACTATTTCAAGCAGTACTGGAGTGACACTGATATAACCCGTTATCCAGACGATGACTTGAGCATCATCGCCAGCAATGGCCGACCCGTGCCGCAGGTGGGGTTCAGAGAGATGACCATCAAGATTGGTAAGGTGGAACTGCCGGCACAGGGAGTGATTATTGTGGACATTGACCGTCGAGAAAGTCACCCTAAAATAACCTTGGGTACTAACGTGATTGAAAATTGTCTTTCAGAAATAATTGTAATTTTGCAGCAGGTGGCGATGAATGCTAGCTCCAGCCAACAAAAGGTCCTCCAGAAAGAGATAAGAGCCCTGATGAGACGGCAACAAGTAGAACTGTCTGGTGGTGAGATCGGTAGCGTGAGGATGAGCGACCCGTTCCCCATTGCCATGCCTCCCAAAAGCGAAATGATGATCTGGTGTCGGACTGCAATCGGGTTGAGAGGGAGAGACTACCAAGCCATGGTAGAACCCGTGAACTCAGACAGCAGGCCCACCATTTTGACAGCCCGGGGGGTGGTTGATGTCCGCCATGGAAGGGTGCTCGTCCGGATCTTAAACATTGGGGAAAGGGAAGTACACTTGCCCCGGTACGCTACACTAGCCAAATTGTTTGCTGTCGAACACAATGCTCTCAGGGTCATGGAACCCTTGCCTCCATCTCCCCTGGTGAAGGATAATGGCTCCCAGAAACACAAGGAGGAATGGTGCCAGAAACTCCATGTGGGTGCTGACTCCACTCCCTTACACCAAAAACAAGGAGTCTACCGGGTGGTTCAGGAGTATGAGAGAATCTTTAGTAAGCACCCGCTGGACTTCGGCAGAGTGAAAGGGGTAGAACACCACATTCCCACGGGGAGCCAGCCACCAATAAAAGAAAGGTACAGACCTGTACCCCCCGCACACTATCAGAACGCAAAGGGCATGCTGAGAGAAATTAAAGAAGCCGGGGTCATTAGAGACAGCTGTAGCCCCTGGGCAGCCCCCTTGGTTCTGGTAAAAAAGAAATACGGTACCATGAGAATGTGCGTGGACTATAGAAAAATCAATCGTATCACCCATAAAGACGCATACCCGTTGCCTAGAATAGAGGAGTCTTTGGCCGCACTAAAATCAGCTAATTTCTTCTCTACTTTGGACCTTACTAGCGGGTACTGGCAGGTTCCTGTGGCAGAGGCTGACAAGGAGAAGACCGCCTTCACCACCCCGATGGGATTAAGTGAATTCAACTGTATGCCATTCGGGCTCTGCAATGCACCCGGGACCTTCCAGAGGCTGATGGAATACTGTCTAGGGCACCGAAACTTTGAGACGGTCCTACTTTACCTGGACGACGTGATTGTATATTCAAAGACCTACGAGGACCATCTGAAACACCTGGCAGAGGTGTTCGAAGCCCTGGCAGGCTTTGGCCTGAAGGTGAAGCCCTCAAAGTGTCACCTGTTGAAACCAAAGGTACAGTACCTAGGACACGTGGTGAGTGCAGAGGGAGTAGCCCCCGACCCCGACATGGTTACAGTAATCAAGAGCTGGCCAAGCCCCTCTAACATCAAAGAAGTGAGGCAATTCCTCTGGTTGGTAGGCTACTACCGAAGGTTCATCCCCGGATTCACTAAGATGGCAGCCCCAATGCAGGACCTCCTGATAGGTCAGTCCAAAACTAGAAGTAACAAACCACCCTTCAAGTGGGATAAGTTGGAAGAGGATTCCTTCCGCCAACTGAAGATGGCCCTCACGGGAGATGAAATTCTGGCCTACCCTGATTATGGCCAGCCTTTTATCCTCCACACCGACGCCAGTAATGTGAGGCTAGGAGCCGTACTATCCCAAAATCAACAGGGCAGGGAACGAGTGATAGCATATGCCAGCCGGAAGCTGAGGCCCACTGAAAGAAACCCGGAGAATTACAGCTCCTGCTGTTATGTTCTGCTACCAAAGCTAAGGAAAGAGAGGAGATCTGTCCCTACTATAGGACTCAGCTGAATCCCTACGATGTAACAGGGAACCTGATCCTGCGATCAGACCTGCTAAAGTCCTAATCTAGTCTGTACGGAGACCTATAGATGTGGGGAGGGAATCCCTACAAGTACTATGACTGGGAGGAATATGGGACACCTCCTAACAGAAATAGTAGCAGACAGACGAACAAACAAAATAGATAGAACATAGAGGTCCGTAGACCAAGCAAACTAACAGAGTTAGATACAGAGCACAGGCTAGCTAGAAAGTAGATATACAATGAAGTCCAGCAAAGCCAGAAGGGCGGAGCAGGACTAAATAGGCCAACAAGGTCATGTGACCAGCAAAGGAAAAAAAACCTAACAGCAAGGTTCTAACACCTGCAAGCTAGAGTTCTTGGCAGTGGTGTGGGCCATAACAGAACGGTTTAAACATTACCTGGCCTCTGCAAAATTCACGGTGTATACGGACAACAACCCGTTGACACATCTGGACAATGCTAGACTTGGTGCCCTAGAGCAGCGGTGGATGGCCCGGCTGTCAAATTATGACTTCACGATCAAATACCGAGCGGGCCGAACCAATGCCAACGCAGACGCCCTATCCAGAATGCCTCACTTATCCGATGGGGGAGAAGATCCAGAAGAGCTGGAGGAGGTGGAGCTCCCTGCGTTTCACCGGTATGGGGCCACCCAATATGCCCACAGCGTAAGAGACAAGAACGTAACTACCGTCATGTTCAACCCCTTACCTCATCACGGCTGGGCTGAAATGCAGGATAGTGACCCTGCAGTCAGCCTGGTGAAAGAGATGCTGACCCAGGCAGACGCTTGCCCTGATCCGGATGCTCCAGAGGAAGCTAAGCAGCTGTGGAAGGAGAAGAGCAGACTATTCCTCTACGAAGGTAAGCTGTGCAGAAGACTTGTCAACCACCGGACGCACGAGCTGACCTGGCAAGTAGTGGTCCCAAGACGAGATGCGGCTATGGTTCTGGAGGCCTACCATGACAGAGCGGGACACTTCGGTTGGAAGAAACTAGAGTTCCTACTGAGAGAACGGTTCTTCTGAATAGGTATGAGAGGGGCAATAGAGAAGTGGTGCAGGGACTGTGGCCCATGTAACCTAAGAAGGAAGGACCGTACCAGCCAGAAGACACCCTTGAGGCCCATCGTCACCAGGCAGCCTCTTGAGCTGGTAGCTCTGGATCATGTGAAATTGGCTCCAAGCCGGTCGGGCTACATCTATGCCCTGACAATAGTGGATCACTATTCCCGGTTCCTGGTGGTGGTCCCGGTTAAAGACTTGACAGCCAAAACGGCGGCCAGAGCCTTCCAGCAGCACTTCAGCCGCCCACACGGGTATCCGGAACAGGTACTAACAGACCAAGGTCCAGCGTTCGAGGCTAAAGTCTTCCAGGAGTTCCGCAACCTCTATGGCTGTAAGAAGATTCGGACGACGCCTTACCACCCACAAACCAACGGGATGTGTGAGAAAATGAATCAGATAGTCATTGATCTCCTCAAGACGTTGCCTCTGGAAGAACACAGCCTGTGGCCGGAAAAACTGCCGGACCTGATAGACTTATACAATCATGTCCCGGTGAATGCTACCAACTGCACCCCGGCTTACCTGATGCGAGCAAGACCAGGTAAGCTGCCTATGGACCTGGAGATGGGAGTCCGGACACCCGAGAACACCTCCCCAGATGCGGACTGGGATACAGAATGGCGGCTACAGTACAAAAAGGTACAGGAGAGCGTGGAGAGGAGCCTGGCTCAAGCAAGAGAAAAGCAAGAGAGGCTCTTCAACCAACACGCCCCTGCTGGTCCCCTGGAACCTGGCGAGCAGGTCCTGAAGCGGAAGAGAAGGCTTCACAAGCTAGATGACCAGTGGGAGAGAGACCCGTACACAGTACTGCCGTCCAACCATGACAACTCGAAGGTCTGCGTAATAAGCAAGGATGGAGGAGAGACCACGAACACTGTCTCCAGAGATCACCTAAAATGGTGCCCCGAGCAACTACAGAGTGCAAGTGAAGATCAAGATGACCTTGAGCCCGCAGTGGACAAGGAAGAAACGGTCAGCACCTTTCTCGGAGAGTTTCCCCGGTCCTGGACTCGGATAAACGACGCAATTGTGGTACCCATCCTACACTTCCTTCAACCAACCCAGCAGGAACTTACAGGAGAGCAGGAAGAATCAGAAGAACAAGCAGCCCCGGAGGCAGAAGAACCCATGCCAGCAGCCCAGGAGAGTCAACCCTCTGCTGACAGAGAGCCTGCCATGCCTGCGGTAAGCCAAAGGACCCGCAGACAGCTGCCTGCACTGGCTGTAAACCCAGCTAGTAGCTGTACCCTAAATGCTAGTGGGGAAAACCAGGTTAGACCACCACCAGACAGTGGGTTACGTAGGTCAACCAGGAGCACTAGAGGGCCGATACCCGCTCGCTGGAAAATATAGGGTGTGTAAAGAACTGTAAATAACCCTTATAAATAGTTGTCAAATGTTTGAAAAGTTAATTGCATGACCAGTGATTATGTTTTTCAGTTTCTTTCAGTTAACCAAACGGACTAACAGGTTATGGACATTAAATAACCGGGACTCTTTGTAAGGTTTGTTTGGAGCTTAACCGAGGAATGAATAAAGACTGTCCACCAAAGACTGTCAAGGACTCGGGGCTAGGACAGACCCCCAACAGGTTTAAGCTCCCTTTTGTTGGTGATATGGACACCCAGTCACAGACCACACTGTGACCTTAAGAACTCAAATTGTGCTGGTATTTGCTGATGTTTTATGGTTGTGTATTTACTCTGTTTGTTTTTGGCCAAAAAGGCTTAGTCCCGGAGTACTAAACTTTTACTAGGGGGGAATGTGTCACCCCAGGCCTGGATGCAACAAATAATAAAGGCTGTGTCTGAGAGTAGGAGGGAGGCTCCCTGTTTAGGAACAATTTGCATGCAGCACCTCCTGTCCCAGGCCAGTAGGGGGAGCAGGCTGCCCTATAAAAGCTGGAACTGGGGGCAGGGTTAGAGAGACCTGGGAGACCTGAGACCATGATGGAGTCTAGGCCCAGAGAGTAAGGGTCAGCAGCAGGCTGAGGAGGTCGTGAGGCAATGGAGGAACTGCTAGCCAGGGACGTACGGCGCTGAGAGCCTGTCCTGGAAGAAAGGGAGAATTACCTACCGGACATTGGGGTCTGAGGCTGTAAAGACTCTAAGTCCGGCAGCAGAGAACCAATCCGCGAGGGATTTCATGTCCTTTGGCCTAAAAAGCCCGGAGGCTCCGCCACAACAGAAGGGACCAGCAAAGCCAAGAGAGGCCAGAGGTAAAAGGAGCCCAAGTTGCAAGCCATACGGGTGAGAATACACGGCACGCTCAGGGACGTGGGCTATTTTACCACTAAGAGGGGAATAGTCAGAAAGAGCATAGAGAGCACGGTAGGCCTACACCCTCACCCTGACCAGAGGGGCTTCCCGAGTGTTCTCAGACATCCAGGCCCCCTTCTAGCCGGTACTGTTGTTGGGTCATTACCATCTGTTATAATAAAGACCCTGAACTGTTTAAGCGGACTCTGCATTCTGACCATCGCGGCCGGAACTATCACCCCCAACATCCACCTACACTGCCCTGGGGCTACACTCCTCCCGTGGGGAGTTATACCATTCCTGTGCTGCTCACCAACACCAGCCCCAGCGGTCTGTCCTGCAGCGGCGGTTATCCCTGACCGCAGTCCACGGGTGGCGTAGTCGGACTTCCACATGAATATATATATATATAAAGAGACTGCCACCATTTCAGCTTGACACCCTGAGCACGGGACCGGGTTGCCACTACTACCCCCATTAGCACCCCGCAACCTAGAGACCCGGTCTTGAGTACCCCACGGCCCAGGGGGCGAGTCAGCTTCATTCTCCCAGGTTTCTCCTATAAATCTGCAGATGAACGAAGTTTACAAAACCTGTATTTGCTGCAATAAATCTATGGGCAGGTGCCCAGGGCAATAGAATATAGGGGGTGGCTTCCACAAGACATTTGCTGTTAATTTTAGTAGAGACTGTGGTACTGGGAAGGGGTTGGTGTTAAGAAGAGGCAAGATTTCCTACAATATTAATATTTATTCACACATTTGTGTGAGTAAATATTAATAAAGCACGCAAATATTAGTAAAGCATGAAGAGAACTTCCAGATATTACACATAATTCATTGGTTTTGTTGTGTTATATTGCTATGCTGTAGTCTT